>NC_056729.1:1193206484-1193506484 GCF_019279795.1 Protopterus annectens | reverse complement strand
GGTGCATCCGGGACAGATATGGATGGGGAAGTTTATGTTGACCAATCACGAATGCCAACAGTCATTCAGTATGATTTAGTCCTATCTAATGACATGTTCAACTTTGCTTTCTTTTCATACTCTGCATATTTAGAAACACTGAATTGTACTGGGTGTCAAGTTTAGCCCAAGGGGATAATTCTTGATTGTCTTGCTTGCCTACCCAGTTTCTCCCTCCTTACCAACGTGGTCTTCGCACACCATTTGGGTTACTTATTTTTTGTTTTCTCACACTTTCTCTTGCTGTTTAACTGTATCCTTTGAATCCATGCTAAATTATCAAGACTGCACTGTAATACCTCTGAAGAAAGTAACTGAAATTAAGCTGGGAGTCAGGGGGCTTTAGGCCCCCCAGAAGCAATGCTTATCTGAATGCTCTGTGGTGCATTTTAGAGCTTTTTCCACCCTATTGTTCCAGTGTCCCAAACAAAAAATCAAGACTAAGGAAAGAAATGTTGGTGTTATTTTCTTTCACAGAAGAAATAAATTGTGCCCAAAGCCTAATATTCAAATCTGGCAAAAAAAGTATTTCCAGTTTATTGGGAAGACAAATGCTTACAAGGATATGTAAATCATACCCAACAATAATGCCTGTGTACTCCAGCCATCCATCCATCCATCCATCCACAGCCCCCTTTTCCCATTTTTGCGCATAGGGTCGGGGTGTCACTTCAGCAGATGATTACCTGTGTTACTACCCCACAGAAAAAGATAGTCACCTTTTATGCACCCTTCTGAACCCTGTGATAAGATTCGGATGAAAATGAAAGAGCAGATTATCATAATCATATATTTCAAGCTGTTGTGTTTATATATATGCACAGCATGCCTTTTCACTCCTATCCGCAAAAGACAGCCAACTTCTGTGTACTCCTGTGATGTGAAACTGCAGCAAATGTGAATAAAGAAATGGCGCAAAAAATATTTTGGCTTAAGGTTGTCAGAACTATATACACAGTATGCCTTCTCACCTGTAACCCCAAAAGACAGACACCTGCTTATCTGTTTGATGTTTGAATGTGAGGAAATACAAAAAAAAAATGTTGATAGCAATGTATTCCATCTAGTAGTTCCTAGTCAGTACATTTGTTCCAAACCTTGTAGGTCTGCTTGTGAGGAAATTTAAAGAAAAAAATACTACACTATTCCCAGCCCCTATACAAGCCATAGCAAGCAAACTTCTCTGTGTGCATCTGAGCAGAACCAATTTTACATCAGCAGGGACCCAGGTCAAAGGTTAAGGAAGAGGCTTCACTACTAAGCCTGTTAATTCCTTGCTAGTGCTATAATCTGCCCTACCTGTATGTGGTATATAAAAACACTTCATAAACGGTCAGCATTGTACAGTTGCTGTGCCTATTGCTCCAGTGTCATGACAACGTGTAGCTTACATAAGCCATCCGAGCCCTGATAAATATAAAATATGCTATATTATGACACTGCATACAGAGTGCAGGCAGATGTCATCCACTGTGACTTCATATGGCATCATGTCTATATTTCTCCCTGAACCACTAACCACAGATAAAGCTGTGCATGGACACTGCAGCAAAAAAGGAACCAATGAAGTTCCTGGACTACTGCGTCAGCCTGACTACCAGAAGAATATATCATGCAGTGTGCCATGTCATCCCTTTCTGAAACCCATGTGTTGTCTTTAGAATGCAAATAATGTGCTCTAATAAATACTACAAAGTTATTAATCCATCATAAGTTGTGATACTCTTTAAGTAGGGACTTCTATGAATTGTGGTATCACACTCATAAAATGACATAGGGCAATCTAGCTAACTGGATTTTTTACCTAGTTTATGCTATATAATTTAGTTTCAGTAATCCCATTTTTTTCAGTATTTCATTTAACAATCTAAAAAGGTGTTGAGTAGGTGTTGATGTTAGGATGCTAGATCCACGAAAACATGCAAAAACAACTTGAACAACTTGGAGAAATATGAACATAAATTCAGATACTGTAGTTATTTACATGTAAGATAAATTTTCTGATTCTGTAACAAATTAGCAGAGAACATACTGATGTTCATCGTGTTTCACTGTTGCAGTCATTACTCTTGGGTTATCCTGCTGGCAGGCTACCCGCAGTCGGCCTGAATTCCAAAGTCTTGGTCCGGCGTTGGTTGCTGTCGCCTCTTCCTTGACGTCAGTGTGCCAGGGGTATAAAAGATGCAGCTGACGCCATTTTCTTCAGTCTTTCTTGCCACGCGGTGCCCGAAGCAGAAGCAGTTCACAAATGCCGGTCAGCCGACTCCTGAGATTTCCGTGTTCTAATTTCAGATCTGAAGTCTTCATTTAAAGCTAAGTATCCCATTGGGGAAACTTTTTTCTTGCTCCAGATCGATGTCAGAAAAAGTTAATAATTGTATTTCTTGTGGGAAGCAAATACCTCATAAGGACTTCCATTCTTATTGTATTCCTTGCCTAGGCCCTGATCACGACGTAGCTAATTGCAGATTTTGTGCTAAATTTAACCAACGCACTATTAAGCGTCGGTACGATTTTGCATTTCATTACTTTGGCCGAAGATTTAATTACACAATGTCGTCGGATAGCCATCCGACTACCGCAGTTCACAAGAAACTCAAGGAAAAGGACAGGCATCCGAGGTCCAAAACTGACGATGAGGCTGCTTCTAAGCCAGTCGCCGGTTCTCAGTGAGGCGTTTTCGCAGCCCCTGACGCCCGCTACCTCAGAGCCGCAGGCCGCTTCCGACTCCCACGTGGAGCAGACTAGGCCTCTGGAAACTCAGGGTATTGGACACTTGGAAAATATCCCCTCAGGTGGGTCCGGACCCGCTGAGCAGGCATCGGCTTCTGAGGGTGTTTTCAGGCCTACACAGTTATATATAAAACAGACTACAGCTCCAAAGGCAAAGACTAAAGCACCACTAAAGACAAAGAAACAAGTGCAGCAAGCCCATGGACAGGCCTCCATGCCTAAAAAACAGATGCTGAAAATGGCCGAAGACCTAATTACTTTGATGAGGGGTTCCCACCCCCTCCTGAGAAGAGGCCTAGGCAAGAGATAGAATATGAATCTTCAGATCAGGTTTCCATTTCCTCTGGCTCTTCTGACCAAGAATACTCTCTTCCTCCCTATGAGGATTCCGATGCTGAAGAATCTATACCTTCAGCCTCCCCTCCTTTGGATTTTTCTTTTGGGGAAACACTGCATACCATGAGGGAGCACTTCCACTGGGAGAGCCAAGACTGCTCAGAATCTAAGAAAAGGCTTAGAGATTTTCTTTTACTACCTCAGCACAGGCCTCTTGCTATCCCTCCTGTTTTAGACATTGTAGATGATGTGTTTTCAGAGTCCAGCCTGTCCCCTGACTCTTTACCCCCTGCACCTGTTAAGCCGGACAGATACTACAGGGTTCCAGATTCACATAAATTTCTTTACAAAATCCCTGCTGCTGACCCAGAAACTATTTCTCAGGGTCCCAAAGGGGTCAAGGCTTCCACTGCAAAAAACCCTATCCTCTCTGATAGGGATTCAAGGGCACTGGACAGATGGGGGAAAAAGGTTTACACCTCTGCTACCTTGGCTGTGAGGGCTTTAAATTGTCAATTTCATATGCTTAAATATCAGCAATACTTATTGTCACTGCTTAAACAGAAAATGTTAACAAATTCTGAATGTGCAGAAAACAAAGAAATGCAGGATTTATTGCATGCAACTGAACAAGTGGGAAAGCATACTTTGCAATGTGGTTTTGATTCTCTGGAGGCCTCTTGCAGGGCCGCTGTTACGGGTTCTGTCATTAGGCGACATGCTTGGTTAAAGGAACAGAATCTGCCTGATCATGTTAAAGCAAAATTATTAAATGCTCCATTACAGCATGATACTTTGTTTGGTGTTAAAGCAAAAGAGGTATTGAAGAAAATGGAGGACAAAGCGAAATCTATGCAGACAGTTAAGGATTTCTTACAGGTGCAGCCACCCAGATTTAGCAGGAAATGGCCTACAAAGAATTGGTCCTTTCCAGTGTCAGACAGGCCACAAAGAGGCAGATACAGACGCCCCAGATGCAGATCCCAGCCGCAAGGCTCATACAGGCCTAAACAATGGGGTGCTTCTACCTCCAACAGCAGAGAAGACAAATCACAGCCTTACAGGAAACAGTCCCAATGACTTTCCTCTGCCAGAACCAAGCACTTATCTTCTGGCAGCCCCCTTAGGGGGAAAACTAGCACTTTTTTCACAAAATTGGCACATGATCTCTCAGGACAAATGGGTCTTGAACAGTGTCTCAGGGCTACAGGTTCCAATTTCACACCCTGCCAAGGGCTAAAGGTATGCCAAGCCTGCCACATAATCAGTGGGCAGAGGCACAAAAGCAAGTTTCATCACTTATGGACATGAGGGCCATTCAGCGAGTACCACAACAAGAGCAGGGACAAGGATTTTACTCGAGACTTTTCTTGGTGCCCAGAAAGGACAAAGCCTGGAGACCAATACTGGACCGGTCTATTCTAAACATATTTCTGGACGTTCCAAAATTCAAATGTTGACTCTGCAGCAGCTACTGCCCATGCTGGGCAAGAAGGCCTGGCTCGTAACTTTGGACCTAAAAGAGGCATACCTGCATGTCCCAATCAGACAATCTTGCAGAAGATATCTCAGATTCATAGCTGGCTCAATGCACTACCAATACTCTGCACTGCCCTTTGGCTTATCTACTGTGCCCAGGGTCTTCACAAAATGCCTGGCACCAGTAATTGCATTTTGCAGACAAAGAGGAATTCAAATATATCCTTACTTGGACGACTGCCTTATTCAAGCAGAGAACAAAGACATTCTGCTAAAGCATCTGGCGTTTGTAAAAAGATTACTAATTTGCCTAGGGTACACAGTAAACAAAAATAAATCAAAACTAGTACCCTCACAAGAGGTAATATTCCTGGGTGCAAGCTTAAATACAACTGCCCAGATGGCTTATCTCACACCAGACAAACAAAGGCAACTGACTTCTTACTTCAAAATGTTGGCAACAAAGACCCAGTTATCTTCAAGAAAAATTATGCAAGATCTGGCTACATGGCATCCTGCATTCTGCTAATTCCATATGCCAGACTGCATATGAGGAAACTACAATGGTATCTAAAAGTGTTTGGACTCAACATTGCCACAGCCTGGAAACAATAATTACCCTCATTCCCTGCCTGCAACAGGAGTTTCGATGGTGGGCACAGGCCTGTCACCACAACAAGGGACAACCATTCACTTTATCCACAGCCAGGCAGACACTAACAACGGATGCATCAGATTATGCCTGGGGGGCCCACATGGCAGGAAAATGTATACAGGGCACATGGCCCGCAAGCCAGATGCATCTTCATATCAATCAAAAAGAGATGCTAGCTGTTCAGAATGCCCTGACAGCTTTCAAGGCTCTACTTCATCTAGGACAACTACTGATAAAGACGGACAATACTACAGTCATGTGGTACATAAGCAGGGAGGCACACATTCCTACCCCCTCTGCAGACAAGCCATGACTTTGTGGGTTACAGCATTGACTTATCAAGTTCACCTGCAAGCACAATTCCTGCCAGAAAAAATTAAATACTCTGGCAGACGAACTAAGCAGAAACCTCATGGATCCCCACGAGTGGAAACTGGATCCAAAAGCCTTCAGCATGATGGCAAGGAAATGGGGATGCCCAGACATAGATCTGTTTGCCTCCCCTCACAACTGCCAACTATAGAGATTCTGCACAAGGACTTATCACAAGCAAGCATGGAAAGTGGATGCCCTATCCTTCAGCTGGAAAAACCTAACAGTATATGCCTTTCCTCCACTGCCTCTCCTCCCCAAGGTCAGACAAGAGAAGCCAAAAATGATACTGATTGCCCCAGACTGGCCACGCCAGCACTGGTACCCAATCCTAAAGAACTTGTCTCAAGGTTCAGCCTGGACATTGCCCCAAATTTCTCACTTTCTGACCCAACAAAACAATCGGATCCTGCACAGCCAACTCAGGACCTTAAATCTGGCAGCATGGCGGATAATGTAGCCATTCAGAATTCTCCTCTCTCCATAGCTGTAATGGATGTTATTTTGGAGGCCAGGAGGCCCAATACCAGAAAATCTTATGCAGAAAAATGGAAGAGATTCTGTGCTTGGAACCAGGAACAAGGAATTAACACGTTTGTACCAGATATTCCTCAGATTTTGCAATACTTAACTGAGATGCTGGACAAAGGCCTATCCTTTTCATCAATTAAGATTCATGCCTCTGCCATTTCAGCCCATTACAATATGGAACCACCTATCTTTTCTCATCCCTTTAATAAGGCAGTACCTCAGAGGGGCCAAAAACATAAGACCTCCAAGGAGAGCACCAGTACCTGCATGGGACCTCAATTATGTCTTTGGAAAAACTCACACTGCCTCCTTTTGAGCCAGCCTCAACGGCTGATATAAAATTATTATCCTGGAAAACAGCTCTGCTCCTAGCAATAACCTCTGCAAGATGAGTCTCAAGAGTTACAGGCACTCATGGCTGTGAACCTTTTATAATTTTCCATCCAGACAGGGTTTCTCTGAGGACGAACCCTACATTTATGCCTAAGGTGGTGTCCAGTGTGGCCCTTAACCAAACCATTCACTTGCCTACCTTTTATCAAAACCCACAGAACAAGGGTGAGAGACTTCTGCATTCTTTGGACATACACAAACAGCTACGCTTCTACTTGGACAGAACTAAAGCTTTCAGAAAGACTGAGCAACTTTTAGTGGCATATGCTGCAGGATCACAAGGAAAGGCTATCTCAAAACAGACTATTTCAAAATGGATAGGCCATTGCATTCGTTTCTGCTACTCACAGCATGGCAAATCAGTGCCTAAGGGCATTAGGCCACATTCAGCCAGAGCAGCAGCCACTTCAGCAGCCTTCCTCAGAGGAGTACCAACCAATGACATCTTACTGGCTGCAACTTGGAGTTCAGTGCAAACTTTTACAAAGCACTACCACTTACCTCTCTACTCTAAATCCAGAGCAGGCTTTGCCACTGCAGTTCTGCAGGGCCTCATAGCCTCTCCTAATCCTATTTAGCCCAGCCACCCAACCTCAGCTTTGGGATTCAACCCAAGAGTAATGACAGCAACAGTGAAACGCGATGAACATAGTGCAGTTGTGTACCTACCATAAATTTAGATGTTCGAGTGTATTCACTGTTGCAGTCCAGGTTACTCTCCCACCATCCCCCTTTCTTTTGCTGGGTCTTATCTGTACTTCTCTATTCTATACAACCTATGTGGTGTATTTGCTTGTAGATGAAGGAAATGTTTACGTTAGTGCATGCATGTTTATTGGCATAATTTATTTAGCCTACCCTTTTGGGGGCACCTGACATCTGGGGCAAGAAAAACTGAAGAAAATGGTGTCTGCTGCATCTTTTATACCCCTGGTGCACTGACGTCAGGGAAGAGGCGACAGCAACCGATGCCAGACCAAGACTTTGGAATTCAGGCCGACTGTGGGTAGCCTACCAGCAGGATAACCCAAGAGTAATGACTGCAAAAGTGAATACACTCGAACATCTACATTTATGGTAGGTACACAACTGTACTTTTCCTCTCCAACTCCATCACTTAAGAGATGCTATTAGCTCTCCATAATAATCCAAAAGGCCACACAAATTACAATCTGAAGGTCATTAATGCAATAACAACACATCCCTAACATCTGAAAATGTCATAAACACCACCCATTGAAAAGACTGGAGATTAATTTTTCATTTTCTTTACTGAAAATCTGCAGATTACAACCTTAGAGCTATAAAACTGAAAAAAAAGACCTGCAATCAGATAAGTTATTGTTTCATTTCACATGAACCACATGCAGTTGTCATATGAACATTCATATTTGATGAAGCAAAATCCTTCTGCTTTTACTGTTACTGGTCTTGTTTTAAAAGCAATGTTTGCTTTTCAGCAGGATTCAGTAAAGTACTTCATGCCCACACAAGAAAACATAAACAATTAAATAAACTCCCATTTATAGGGAGGAAAAAACTCTCCTGTCTACTCCACTGCCACATCTGATACTGGTTAAGGAATCTTTCTGTCCCATTATGGCAACAGCCTCCAAAAGTAACACCACTAAACTCTAAACAATCTCTAAGTCATCTTGTCGATATAAAAATAATTCCTCCCCTTAGGAACACCACTGCTTTACATTTAAAAAAACTAAATGGTGCCCAGTTAAACAAAGAACTGACCTTTTATTTTGCACCAAATTATTCAGGCCACTTTGCCTTATTTAAATCCTTTGCACACACACACACACACACACACACACACACCAGCCTCCAATCACCACTGTTAAATAACAAGACACAGCAAGACAGAATAGGGGTTACCTAAAGTCTTCAAGATGGTCTATGAAAACCACATATCTAGTACAGTAACATAACCTTACATATAATGTCAGTAACTGTTCTAGAACCAAGCCAGTAACATATTTTAGCAAAAACTAAAAAAAGTATAATGTAGAAAAGGTATTAAATTACATATTAAATTATCTTGAATAGTTTATTTGTATTCATCATTTTTTCTGTCTGTACTAGTAAATAATAAGATGAAAAGAAAACTTTGAACAGTTCATTACAAGAAAAAAAATAAAGAAAATAAAATGCGTGCTTGCTTTGGCAGCACATATATACTATCCTGCCATTGCCCAGAATGATACCGCAGTACAAGGACAAAATTATTGACTTCAACAATTGGCTAAGCTTCTGGTGTCATTCTAAGGGGATCCAGTATCTGTCTGCCTGGGACGACATGGTCAACAGACCACAATGTTTTGCCAGAGATGGACTGCACCTGTCACCCCTGGGATTCCGGATACTGGCTAAGGCTCTTGCTGCCCCTATAGTGCCTTTTTTAGGCAAGGTTCAAATGACAAATTCACCACTGTAACAGGAACAGGCAAGCAAAAACTGAGGGTAATGCTACTCATTGCTAGAAGTCTAAATCTCAAAATGCACTCCCTTGAGGCACTCCTTAAAATAGAGAACATCGATATCTGTGTAGTGACTGAGACCTGGTTCAAGGCTCCAGAGAGCACCCCTGCATTACCAGGCTATAACTCATACCACACTTTTCAGCCACCTAACACCAAAGGCAGAGGTGTGTCCATATTCATTAAGGATATCCACACCTCCAGGCTAGTTGCTCAGCATAATACATCCAAGGTTACCCAAGTGCAACTAACTCTGGGCAAAACTGCAATCCAAATTGTAGCTTGCTACAGATCCCCCACCATGCCCCAGGATTCCCACTCCTGTTTTCTTGATATACTGGAAAATATCAGGGTTCAACCAAACACCCTAATAATGGGCGATTTCAACTACCCCACCAATAACTGGGAAAAGGACTCCTGTACCAACTCCTTTGCTCAACGCTTTCTGGAATTCATAAATTCCAATTCCCTGGATCAACTTATCCACACCCCCACCAGGGGCAACAGTATCCTAGACCTAGTCATTACCAACATGAGTGACCGGTGTTCCTCACCTGAAGTCAACTCCTCGTTGGTCAGATCCGACCATAAGCTAATCACCCTAGATATCCACATCCTGCCCCCCCCATTAAGAAAATCACTGTAAAAAATTTCTCCAAAGCCAACTTCATGCTTCAGAAGTGGTGAACTTCATGACACCCATGCAGATGGACAATACAGTTATGACTGCTGAATCCCACACAGATGCACTTTATAAGCACTTACACGAGCGCATGAATCATGCTATCCTCCAAAAAAAGGAAGCCAATCTGGTGGTCCCCTGCCATAAACAAACTCTACAACAGAAGAAAGAAACTGTTGCAAAAGAGAGTAAATTCCCATGAGTGGAGGAGTTCCCTGGTCAGCCTCAGTAAGAAGCTGAGATCCCTTGTAAGATCCTGCAAAGCTAACTACAAAAACAAAATCGCCACTGATTCTAGGGACAACCACAAAGCATTCTATGGCTATGTCAAGAATCTCAATGGCAACACCCTGATCTGCTCTGAGTTGCAGCACAATGGCATGAAAATTACAGAACCAACTGATACTGCCACCATCCTGGCAGATAGGTTCAGTGCTAACTTTACCTCCCACTCACCCCCTAAAGGGCCCATATCTATACAGGAAGAATGCAAAGTCTCTGTAATCACAACCACGCAGATAAAAGCTGCACTCTCTAAAGCCAAAAACACAGCATCCATGGGACCGGACAGCATCCCAGGCTGCGTTTTACATGAACTTCAGAACGAACTGGCTCCCCACCTAAGCACCATGTTCAAGCATAGTCTCGCATCAGGCTTTGTGCCCACTGAATGATGCACAGCAACAGTTATCCCACTCCACAAAGGGGGGAGCCACCACTGATCCCGGCAACTATCGCCCTAATAGCCTGACAAGCCTGGTCTGTAAGGCCATGAAACATATCATCATGGAACTCCTAAACAAAGACATTGGTAACCTCCAAACTCTGGACTCCACCCAGTTCGGGTTTGGGAAAGGCAGATCATGCCTCCTGAACCTGATCAACTTCTTTGAGGCAATCACCAAAGCTGTAGACAAGGGTAAGGTGGTTCACACAGCCTATCTTGACCTCGCCAAGGCTTTCAACATCATCCCCCATTCTGGAATTATAGCTAAACTCACTAAACTAGGTATAAATCCCTGTGCCACAAGATGGGTTGCCAGTTGGCTCACTGACAGAACCCACACTGTAAAAGTTGCAGACTCCAAATCTGACTTCAAACCAGTGACAAGTGGAGTACCACAGGGTTCAGTCCAGGGACCTCTTCTGTTTGGTATCTACTTTTCTGAAGTACAGGCTAACACAGAAGGCCTTTGGCTAATGAAGTTCGCAGACTACTGCAAACTGGGAGCCATAGTTGAGTCCCCAAATGATGTGGACATCCTACAGAAGGGCCTCACTGAGACATGCCTGGTGTCAGAGCCATGGCCTCAAGCTCAGTGCCAAAAAGTTCATTGTCATCCCCCTTTGGGAAAAACTCTGTACCCATGAACTACCACATAGGCGGCAGTCTACTTAACGCCAAATGTGTGATAAGAGACCTAGGGACCCAGGTGGACAGTAGTCTCTCCTTTGATAATTACATTGCCTCAGTAGTCAGGAAATCCTTCTACTTGGCACACCTCATCACAAAAGGGTTCTCAACTAGGAAAAAAGAGGTCATTGTTCCCCTCTACTCGACACTCATTAGACCCATTATAGAGTACAACGCCCCTTTTGGTATGTACCTCACAAGACATCTGCAGCAGCTGGAAAGGCCAGAGAAGTACCTCACAAAGAGGATTACTGGCCTCAAACAGATGCCCTACACTGACAGTCTCAAAAAACTCCAGCTTTACTCCGCAGCATATCGCCTTCTTCGAAGTGATCTCTGCCTAGCTATGTCAAACCCAGAGCTGTTGGACATACTACACCTAAAGACAATCCCTCCGAGCTACACACTCTAGAGACCCAGACCTTGTCACCACAATAAACAGGACTTGCTGGAGGGATAGATTCCCGTCCCAAAGACTTCCTGTACTCTGGAACAAGCTATCCATCTATGTCAAGCAAAGTTCCTTGAGAAATCTTGATAAGTGGATGGGAAATAGGAAATACACCCCGGGGGATCACTTCTGTGGCTCTGCTCGACAGGGGCACAGGAGGGTGGCCTAAGCCAGGGAACCTTGTTGGCTAGGCTTACTTAGGCCCTTGGGCTGATAGCCTAGTACCTACCTATGAACAATAAAAAACTGAAGGTAGTGATCCTTTCACCCCCAAAACCCTACATCTATAATATACTCTGACATTGCACTGCACAACAGTGGGGGAATGAAAAACTGCTTCAAGTCCACTGTGTTCCTTCCATGATGCAAGTTACCTGCATCCATTTCAGGGTCACACAAGGAGACAGAAAAGTATTCGTCCATTTTAAAATTTACTCCTAACAGAAACAGTCTGATTCATACCAGTCAACTGACACAAAGTTTGCAGAATGTCTCCGGTTTTACCTTATATTTTTGCACTGCCCTTCCAAAAAATTTTGATATTCTCGTAAATTGTTAACGAACAGTAGTAATGATAGACAGAGATTCTAGATTCTTACAAAAATGCATATTTATATAAAACTATTAACATTTTAGGAAATTAGCGTAACATTTAAAAATAGTCATTTTGAGCTTTTTGCCCTTCCATTATTTTTGAATTTGTCCAGAATTTTTGAGCGAAGAAATTGAGAAGTATGGATTTTGAATACTCTTTCCTGCATAAAGGGGTTGATCTACAGGGCTAGTCAGCAATCACATTTAACCCAGGGGAGTGTGTTTGGTGTAATGGTTAAGGTCTTCACCTCAAAAATACATGATACAGAGTTTGATTCTGACCTTGGGATATTGGCTAGATGTAAAATGGCCCTTCAGAGCAATTAGTCTAGTATTCACCTATGAATGGACTCTGATCTGTTTGTAGTAATAGGTAGCCACAGAAGAAAGTTCCACTGGTGGACTTATCAGTATGTTCACGTGTTTAAAATTTTTTAGCTTTCCCTATTACACAGGTGTCATTCGTCTGGTCAGGATAAAACAGACAACATTCTTGGATTTAGTTCAAGCAGCTTTATTACACACAAATGCATCAGAAATGAGGCTTTGTAACTTTCATAGGTGTGTACTAGGCTAATGGCCCTGAAGCCTTTACAAGCCTAGTCTGTAGGATTACCCTGGCATCATGCCACCCGACCTTAGTTCCCAGTGCCTCTGTCGAGTAGAGCCACTGGAGTGATCCCTGGGGTGACTTTTCTATCGCACATCCATTTATCAAGGTTTCTCTAAAAGAGGGCCAGTGAAGTGCTCTAGTTGACATGTATGGGGAGTCTATTCCATAGCATGGGCAGTGTCTGGGTTATGAACCTGTCCCTCCAGCATGTTCTGTTGATTGTGGTAATGAGGTTGAGGTCTCTGGAGCATGTGGTGGGATTTCTTTAGATGTAGCATTTCTAACAGGCTGGGTCAGACATGGCTTTGTAAGTCAAGCAGTGATCGCCTCTAAGTAGGCGATATGAGACAGGGAATACTTGGAGATTTTTGAGTCTGTCCATTAGGGCAAGTTTTTAAGGCCTAGGATCAGACCTCTCAACCATACCGAATTTCTCGGTATTTACCGGTTTTGAGGGCAAAATACTGGGGTGCCACGAATTCCTGGGTGGACTCCTTCATTTCCGAATTTCCCGGTCTTTTTTTTTTTTTTTTGTATTGCCACTTTAAATTTTTGGCTGATGTTAGCACGCATCACCAGCCTACAGGGTGCGTCATGACATCAGCTACTGCTTGTTGGACTCTGAGGAAAAATAGGATAGGAAATATAACAGTGATGGCGTGCAGGCGGCATAATTTAAATTTTGCAGAGTCCCCGCACGTGTGGACATATCCTAGCCTCCAGGTAAGAAAACAACTATTATCTAAGGGCCCTATGAGTAATTGTTACTCGTGCATTATTTTATCTTTATGATATTTTATCTGCTGGTGTAAGTCAGTAGTAGTTCGTTCAATCATTATTTAATATCTGCTGGTGTGCAGAAGTTCGTAGTTTGTTTGTAGAACTGTTATGGTTATTCTGCTGCTAGTGTGCAAAAGTCTGTAGTTCATTCTTAAGTTTCTGGCCAATAACTGTTATGGTTGTTCTGTATTTATGTCATTATCTGCTGTATTTAGATTTATCTGCTGGCCGTTGATGCATTTAGTTTTTTTCATCTGTGCTGGCCGATTTAGTTTTATTTCATCAGTGCTGGCCAAATTGCATTATGTTATCTGTGCTGCTAGCTGTGTAAGTCCGTAGTTCATTAAACTTTAATCAGTATTTTATCTGCTGGTGACAATGCAAATGTCCGTAAGTCTTGTGGACTTATGGCATATTCTACTGCCGATTTACATTTGTTATCTGTGCTGCTGGCTGTGTTGTGGATGCATATCTGCTGGTGTGCAAAAGTCTGTAAGTCTTGTGAATTTATGGCATTATCTGATGGCCGATTTACATTTACGTTATCCGTGCTGCTGGCTGTATAAGTCCGTTTAACGTACATCAGTATTTTATCTGCAAAACTCTGTAAGCTGTGTGTGTACCTGCATTTAGTTTTATTTTCTCATTATCTGTGCTGCCTTTACATTATCCTGTGCTGCTGACTGTGTAAGTCCATGTAACATACATATTATATCTGCAAATGCTGGCTGATTTATATTATCTGTGCAAGTCTATTTAATGTGCACATCAGTATTTTATCTGTGCTGGCTGAACTAAATCAGTGCTGACAAATTTACGTTTGTTATCTGTGCTGCTGGCTGTGTAAGTCCATTTAACGAACATCAGTATTAATCTGCAAATGCTGGCTGATTTATATTATCTGTGCAAGTCCATTTTAACATGTACATCACTATTTTATCTGTGCTGGTCGATTTAGTTTTAGTGAATCAGTGCTGGACGATTTATATTTATCTGTGGTGCTGGCTGTGTAAGTCCGTTTAACGTACATCAGTATTTTATCTGTAAACGTGTGTGTATCTGCATTTAGTTTTGTTTTATCTCATTATCTGTGCTGCCTTTACATTATCTGTGCTACTGGCTGTGTAAGTCCATTTAACATACTGCAAATGCTGGTCAATTTACATTATCTGTGCAAAGTTTAGTGCTGTTTATGCCAAGTCTGTTTGTGGTGGTAGTAGTAGCACAACATATAGAATACTTGCTTTTGATGCAGAAGGCTGTGAGTTCTATTCCCACAGTATGGAAATTGCTGATACTGTGTTGTACTTTTAAAGGTGATGGATGCTGCTGTCCTGTGAATGTCCTCTTTGGTGGAGATACCTAGTAACTATGAACCTGTTATCAGTTTGCCATCCATTCCCTATTGCAAAATTATTAGCTTATTTTTTTATGTAACAGGCAATTTATTCCTCAAGGGCAACAGGCACTTTATTTGTAGGTGAAACAATGAAATTTAAAGATGTTAATCGTGTTTCACTGTTGCAGTCATTATACTTGGGTTATCCTGCTGGCAGGCTACCTGCAGTCGGCCTGAATTACAAAGTCCTGGTCCGGCGTCAGTTGCTGTCGCCTCTTCCCTGACGTCAGTGCACCAGGGGTATAAAAGATGCAGCCGACGCCATTTTCTTCAGTCTTTCTTGCCACGCGGTGCCCGAAGCAAAAGCAGTTCGCTAGTACCAGTCAGCCAACTCCTGAGATTTTTCAAATCGAATTTCAGATCTGAAGTCTTCAATAAAGCTAAGTACCCCGTTGGGGAAACTTTTTTCTTGCTCCAGACCGATGTCAGAAAAAGTTAACAATTGTATTTCTTGTGGGAAGCAAATACCTCATAAGGATTTTCATTCTTACTGTATTCCTTGCCTAGGCCCAGACCACGACGTTGCTAGCTGTCGGCTTTGTGCTAGATTTAACCAACGCACTATTAAGCGTTGGTACGATTTTGCCTTTCATTACTTTAGCCGAAGATTTAATTATATAATGCCGTCAGAACAGCTGACGACCGGAGTTTATAAAAAATGCAAGGAAAAGGACAGGCATCCGAGGTCCAAAACCAACAACGAGGCCTCCACTAGGCCAGTCGCCATTTCGCCGGTTGTCAGTGATGTGCTTTCGCAGCCCCTGACGCCCACTACCTCAGAGTCACAGGCCACTTCCGACTCCCTCGTGGAGCCGACTAGGCCTCTGGATACTCAAGGTATTGGACACTCAGAAACTATTCCCTCAGATGGGTCCAGAGCCGCTGAGCAGGCATCGGCTTCTGTGGGTGTTTTCAGACCTACACAGTTATGTCAAGCAAACCTCAGCTTCAAAGGCAAAGACTAAAACAGCTCTAAAGACAAAGAAACAAGTACAGCATTCTCCTGGACAGACTTCCATGCCTTAAGAATCAGATGCTTAAAATGGCCGAAGACCTAATTACTTTGATCAGGGGTTCCCTTCCCCCTCCTGATAAGAGGCCTAGGCAAGAGACAGGATATGACTTTTCTGATCAGGTTTCCATTTCCTCTGACTCCTCTTCTGAACAGGGATACTCTCTTCCTCCCTATGAGGATTCTGATGCTGAAGAATTTATTCCTTTAGCCTCTCCTCCTGAGGATTATTCTTTTGGGGAAACCCTGCATACCATGAGGGAGCATTTTCACTGGGAGAGCCAAGATTACTCAGAATCTAAGAAAAGGCTCAGAGACTTTCTTTTACTACCTCAGCACAGACCTCTTGCTATTCCACCTGTTCTAGACATTGTAGATTATGTATTTTCAGAGTCCGGCCTGACCTGACTCTTTACCCCCTGCACTTGTTAAGCCAGAAAGATACTACAGGGTTTCCAGACTCTCATAAATTTCTATATAAAAACCCTGCTGCTGACCCAGAAACTATATCTCAGGGTCCCAAAGGCATCAAGGCTTCCACTGCAAAAGTTGGGAGGGTGGCCTAATGGTTAAGGTGTTTGCCTTACAAACCCAAGGTGCAGGGTTTGAGTCTCATAAGGGATAACTGGCTAAGCTTAAAATGGCTCGCAAGGGCAGTTAGCTTAGTACTAACCTATGAACCTATAAAAAAACCTGTCCCCTCTGATAGGGATTCTAGGGCACTGGCTAGATGGGGGAAAAAAGTTTACACTTCTGCTACCTTGGCTGTAAGGGCTTTAAATTGTCAGTTTCATATGCTTAAATATCAGCAATACTTAATGTCACTGCTAAAACAGAAAATGTTGACATTCTGAATGTTCTGATAACAAGGAAATGCAGGATTTATTGCATGCAGCTGAACAAGTGGGAAAGCATACTTTGCAATGTGGTTTTGATTCACTGGAGGCCTCTTGCAGGGCCGCTGTCATGGGTTCTGTCATTAAAAGGTATGCTTGGTTAAAAGAACAAAATCTGCCTGGTCATGTTAAAGCTAAATTATTGGATGCTCCATTACAGCATGATACTTTGTTTGGTGTTAAGGCAGAAGTGGTGATGAAGAAAATGGAGGAGAAAGCAAAATCTATGCAGACAGTTAAGGATTTCCTACAGGTACAGCCACCCAGATTTAGCAGGAACTTGCCTTCTAAGAATTACTCCTTTCCAGTGTCAGACAGGCCACAAAGAGGCAGATACAGACTCCCTAGAGGCAGATCCCAGCCCCAAAGGCTCATACAGGCCTAAAGAATGGGGTGCTTCTACCTCCAAAAGCAGAGAAGACAAATCACAGCCATACAGGAAACGGTCCCAATGACTTCCCTCTGCCAATGCCAAACACTTATTTTTTGACAGAACCCTTAGGGGGAAAACTAGCACTTTTTTCACAAAATTGGCACATGGCCACCCAGGACAAATGGGTCTAGAGTCTCAGGGCTACAGGTTCCACTTTCACACCCTTTAAAAGACATGCCAGACCTGCCACACAATCAATGGGCAGAGGCACAAAAGCAAGTTTCATCCCTTATGGACATGAGGGCTATTCAATGAGTACCACAGCAAGAGCAGGGACAAGGATTTTACTCAAGACTTTTCTTAGTACCCAGAAAGGACAAAGCCTGGAGACCAATACTGGACCTGTCTATTCTAAACACTTTTCTGGATGTTCCAAAATTCAAAATGTTGACTCTGCAGCAGCTTCTGCCCATGCTGGGCAAGAAGGCTTGGCTTGTAATTTTGGACTTCAAAGAGGCATACCTGCATGTCCCAATCAGACAATCTTGCAGAAGATACCTCAAATTCATAGCTGGCTCAATGCACTACCAATTCTCTGCACTGCCCTTTGGCTTGTCTACTGCGCCGAGAGTCTTCACAAAATGCCTGGCACCAGTAAATGCATTTTGCAGACAAAGAGGAATAGAAATATATCCCTACTTGGATGACTGCCTTATACAAGCAGAGAACAAGGACATTCTACTGAAGCATCTGGCGTTTGTAAAGATTACTAATTTGCCTAGGGTACACAGTGAATGAAAATAAATCAAAACTGGTACCCTCTCAAGAGATAATATTCCTGGGTGCAAGCTTAAATACAACTGCCCAGATGGCTTATCTCATGCCAGACAAACAAAGGCAACTGACTTCTTACTTCGAAATGATGGCAACAAAGACCCAGTTATCTGCAAGAAAAATTCTGCAGGCTTTGGGCTTCATGGCATCCTGCATTCTCCTAATTCCATATGCAAGACTGCATATGAGGAAACTACAATGGTATCTAAAAAGTGTTTGGACTCAACATTGTCACAGCCTGGAATCATTAATTTCACTCATTTCCTGCCTGCAACAGGAGTTTCGATGGTGGGCACAGGCCTGTCACCACAACATGGGACAGCCATTCACTTCACCCACAGCCAGGCAGACACTAACAACAGATGCATCAGATTATGCCTGGGGGGCCCACATGGCAGGAAAATACATTCAGGGCACATGGCCCGCAAGCCAAATGCATCTTCATATTAATCAAAAAGAGATGCTAGCTGTACAGAATGTCCTGACAGCCTTCAAGGATCTACTTCATCCAGGATAACTGCTGATAAAGATGGACAATACTACAGCCATGTGGTACATAAACAAGCAAGGAGGCACACATTCCTACCCCCTCTGCAGACAAGCCATGAATTTGTGGAACACAGCATTGACTTATCAAGTACACCTGCAAGCACAATTCCTGCCAGGAAAGACAAACACCCTGGCAGATGAACTAAGCAGAAACCTCATAGATCCTCATGACTGGAAACTACATCCACAAATCTTCAGCATGATAACAGGGAAATGGGCATGCCCAGACATAGATCTATTTGCCTCCCCTCACAACTGCCAGCTACAGAGATTCTGCACAAGGACTTATCACAAACAAGCATGGAAAGTGGACGCCCTATCATTCAGCTGGAAAGCCCTTACAGTATATGCTTTTCCTCCACTGCCTCTCCTCACCAAGGTACTCCTAAAGGTCAGACAAGAGAAGCCAAAAATGATCCTGATTGCCCCAGACTGGCCACGCCAGCACTGGTACCCAATCCTAAAGAGCTTGTCTCAAGGCCCAGCCTGGACATTACCTCAAATTCCTCATTTGCTGACCCAACAAAACAATCAGATCCTGCACAGCCAACTCAGAATCCTGAATCTGGCTGCATGGTGGATAATGTAACCATTCAGAACAAACCTCTCTCTAAAGCAGTTATGGATGTTATTTTGGAGGCCAGGAGGCCCAGCACCAGAAAATCTTATGCAGAAAAATGGAAGAGATTCTGTGCTTGGAACCAGGCACAAGGAATGGACACGCTTGTACCAAATATTCCTCAGATTTTACAATACCTAACTGAGATGCTGGACAAAGGCCTATCCTTCTCATCAATTAAGATCCATGCCTCTGCCATTTCAGCTCATTACAATACGGACCCACCTATTTTTTCACATCCACTGCTAAGACAGCATCTCAGAGAGGCCAAAAACATAAGACCTCCAAGGAGAGCTCCAATACCTGCATGGGACCTCAGTTTTTCTTGGAAAAGCTCACACTGCCTCCTTTTGAGCCAGCCAATACAGCTGAGATAAAATACTTATCATGGAGAACAGCTCTGCTCCTAGCAATAACTTCAGCAAGAAGAGTCTCAGAGTTACAGGCACTAATGGCTGTGGAACCTTTTATTTTCCATCCGGACAGGGTTTCTCTAAGGACAAACCCAACATTAAGGTAGTGTCCAGTGTGGCTCTTAACCAAACCATTCATTTGCCTACCTTTTATCCAAACCCGCAGAATAAGGGGGAGAGACTTCTGCATTCTTTGGACATACACAGACAGCTATGCTTTTACTTGGACAAAACTAAAGCTTTCAGAAAGATTGAGCAACTCTTAGTGGCATATGCTGCAGGATCGCAAGGAAAAGCTGTTTCAAAGCAGACTATTTCAAAATGGGTAGGCCACTGCATTCGTTTCTGCTATTCACAACATGACAAATCAGTGCCTAAGGGCATTAGGCCACATTCAACCAGAGCAGCAGCCACTTCAGCAGCCTTCCTCAGAGGAGTACCAACCAAGGACATTTTAGAGGCTGCAACTTGGACTTCAGTGCACACTTTTACAAAGCACTACCACTTACCCCTTTACTCCAAATCCAGAGCAGGCTTTGCCACTGCAGTTCTGCAGGGCCTCATAGCCACTCCTAATTCTATTTAGGCCCAGCCACCCAACCTCAGCTTTGGGATTCAACCCAAGTGTAATGACTGCAAAAGTGAAACACGATGAACATAGTACAGTTGTGTACCTACCATAAATGTAGATGTTTGAGTGTATTCACTGTTGCAGTCCAGATTACCCTCCCACCATCCCTCTTTCATTGCTGGGACTTATCTGTACTTCTCCATGCTATACAACCTATGTGGTGTATTTGCTTGTAGATGAAGGTAATGTTTATGTTAGTGCATGCTTTTTTATGAGCAGAATTTTTAGCCTACCCTTTTGTGGGCACCTGACATCTGGGGCAAGACAAACTGAAGAAAATGGCGTCGGCTGCATCTTTTATACCCCTGGCGCACTGACTTCAGGGAAGAGGCGACAGCAACCGACGCCGGACCAGGACTTTGGAATTCAGGCCGACTGCGGGTAGCCTGCCAGCAGGATAACCCAAGTGTAATGACTGCAACAGTGAATACACTCTAACATCTACATTTATGGTAGGTACACAACTGTACTTTGTTTGCTAGCAGCAACCGTTTTATTAGTTAGAGATCTCTTTAATGTGGAATTATTTAGATGACTTACTTCTGCAGAGATTGTGCATATTTACCGAAACATGTAAATTGTAGAAGTCTGAGTAGACATTTTTTGATGGAAATGTTCTGAATTATTGGCTCATGCATTTTGTTTCATTGCTTACTGGAAAACTATTCAAAACAAATTTAAAACACGCCCTAACAAGTTTGCTGTATTATACAAGGAATATAATTTAATACAATCAGGAAGGTGTATCAAAGAACACGTGTATGTTTCATGTGCAAGGGGCCTATGATTTAAAAACAGCCCAATGGTAATCTTTATCCGCTGCTGGCCAGATGCATTTTTTTTAAATGTGGGTTTCAATGCTGTGTCAATGAATGTGAGTTTACTTTCAAGGGCAGATAAGTTTTAACGCTGTCTATTTTCATTATGAGACTCTATTGCTTTGTTTACCAGATATCCATTAGTGTTTGTGCTATAAAATATAAAATAAAAGTTTTAAATTAAATCCAAATAATCGCTGTAGAAGTAAAGCAGTATGCACAATACAGTATTTATGGTAAATGGGGGAAATAGCCTAGTAGTGGGACATTGGAATGGCTGCAGGGGGAGGGCTGTGTATGAGGGAACCCCATTTGACCATGATTTTGTGAGGGGGAGGGTGACAAACTGAAAGACAACCCCGGATGGCACAAGCTCAAGCTACACCAATGATCAGTAGGCCATGGAGAATGAGTTTTGGAGGTCCTAGCAAACTATAATCTTTTGTTAAGATTAGAATATTGCCTGCCATTAAATGCCTTACTTTTACCACCAAACCCACATACTGCAAGTCCCCAGAAGAAACAAAATCCTAAGATTCATCATCTCCCTTCCCAATGAACATCATTGCTACACATTTCCAAAAAAATAATTACCATTTACTACAGGGTCTGGGCCTGGGTTCATGTTTTGGTTGTCTGTTCTTCAGTTTGCATATCCCACAATTCCATCTGAGTGGGTAGGGTTACATAATTATGTATGCAGATTTTATGTTAATCAGCGTACAGATTTGTACCTATTTTTCATGAGCCTTTGTCCAGATTTTTGATGTTTCCAGGTTGAGAGGTATGCCTAGGATCCTCTTTGTGAGGTACTTTTGCGGCCCCTCCAGTTGTTGCAGGTGTCTAGTGAGATACATGCCAAATGGGACATTGTACTGGATGATTGGCCCAATGAGGGAAGAGTAGAGGGAGACAATGACCTCTTTCTTCCTGGATGCAAAACCCTTAGTAATGAGATGTGCCACATAGAAGGACTTTCTGACCACAGTGGCAATGTGGTGCTCAAAAGAGAGGTTGCTGTCAACCTGTGTTCCCAGATCTCTTATAACGCCTTCTGTGTTCAGTTGACTACCATCGATGTGGTAATTCAAGGGAAGTGGGATTTTCCCAAGGAGGATTAGGACACATTTTTTGGCATTGAGCTTAAGGCCATGCTTCTGACACCAGTCATTAGTCTCAGTGAGGCCTTTCTGTAGGATGTCAGTAATCACTTGGGGAGTTAATAATAGCCCCCAACTTGCAGTCGTATGTGAACTTTGTCAGCCAGAGTCCCTTCGTGTTGGCCTGGACTTCAGAGAAGTCGATACCAAACAGAAGAGAACCCAGGACCGAACCCTGTGAGACTCCACTCGTGACTGGTCTGCAGTCTGACTTGGAGTCAGATACTTTCACACTGTGGGTTCTATCTGTGAGCCAGTTTGCAACTCTGTTAAGACTGGTAGAAATGTGAAGGCTGCCAGCCTAGCCAAATAGAATTTTATAGATGATTCTATAATTTGTAAATATCAATGTAAGATACAGGCTGGTTTTCTTAAATGAAAGAATAGACTGTTAAATGTTGAACTTCAACAATGTGGCAACATTGCCCTCTGCTGTAAAAAAAAAACTAAGTCAAGCATTTCACATCTGTTCTTTCAAATTAAAATTGTCTTGTATGTCCTTTGATCTCCAGAGCTCGGAACCATTTAGTCTGGGCTAGCACATTCTTTCTATTGTTTTAACTTAAGGAATAATTACTAAGAGTGTTCACGTGAAATGTCTTTTATTGTTGAGGCTTCCTGAGCAGGTGTTAGCTTGCTAAATAATGTAGCCTGTTGGCCTGGTAACCCCAGGCTAAGTGTCAAAAATGATGTAATGTGTATACTGGGAAACCAAAGTGTGAAAAGTGATGTAATCTGGGAGGGCCCAGCAGAAATGTTTGTTAGTGATTTTAAAAACTATTGCTCAGAGAGAGACTGTAAGCATTTTTGTCTTGATATACAACTCAGCAGCACTCTGCCTGTTGTCATATGTAAGTTCTCTTAGACTTGTGTTTAATATTTTAAAACCTTTTAACTGTGGCTGGTTTTGTGTAGAGATTTTTAAGCTCTTAAGGGTACTTGCATGCCTTTGGTAAAATTGTACAAAGCCACTCTTGACAGCTTTAGCCATGGGCTATACTACCAGTTGGATAATAATATTGCACAGTAATAATTGGACACCCTTTTAAGGGCCTTTGAGTAGCTGATAAATATTAGCTGGGTGGTGGCAAGTGGTACTACCGTATAGTCTGGGTAAAAGGGGCAAAGCTGGAGAACCTGTGCCAGCCTTCCCCAGAAGTGTCTGTGTGGTTGTATAAACTCTTATCTCAGTGTGTGTGTGTGTCAGCTACTTGGGCAGGAACACGAAGCACTGGTTGGACAGAGAGGGTGCTGGAGATTTTAGCTTGCCCAGCTAGGCTGAGATTTGGACCCTATAGCTGTGCCAGTGGGTAGTCTTCTTGGGGACCTGGAGAGCAAGGGAGCAACCAGCCCAGGACTGACTGTGATCTCTGTGTGCTCTTAAGGGAAATTACTGTGTGTATTTGTTATCCTTTCCTTATATATGAGATGTCCTCTCTGGTGTTAGTGGTGAGGATTGAGGCTCCTTGATTGCTGGGCCAGGGCATGGGCGTCACATAGTGATATAGGGATTGATGCGTAGCTTAGTGAGTTTTTCTATGATTCCTGAGTGGGGAATGGTATCAAAGGCCTTGGCCAGATCAAGGTAGGCCGTATGAACCACCTTGCCTTCATCCACAGCTCTGGTGATTGACTCAAAGAAATCGACCAAATTGAGCAGGCTTGGTCTATCCTTCACAAAACCAAACTGTGTAGAATCCAGAGTTTGGAGATTCCCTATACCCTTGTTTATTAGGTCTGTGATGATGCATTCTTTAGCTTTGCATATCAGACACGTCACACTAATTGGGTGATGGTTCCCGAGGTCTGTAGTCGCTCCTCCTTTGTGGAGAGGGATGACTGTAGCATTGCGCCATTTGGTAGTGACAAAGCCTGAGGTGAGGGTTTGATTGAACAGGACATACAGG
The DNA here is from genome assembly GCF_019279795.1 of Protopterus annectens. Lineage (NCBI taxonomy): Eukaryota > Metazoa > Chordata > Ceratodontiformes > Protopteridae > Protopterus > Protopterus annectens. The sequence continues at coordinate 1,193,482,312 of NC_056729.1, read as the reverse complement.
TGAGGTGCCAGTTCACTCTGTAGTTCATGTAGAACACAGCCAGGGATATTGTCAGGTCCCATAGAAGCTGTATTCTTGGCCTTGGACAGTGCTGTTTTAACCTGTGCAGCAATAATTCTAGGTGCCAGGTAATCTACTGGTATTCTGATTGGTCCTTTGGGGGAGGGGGGTAAAGTTGCCACTGAATCTGTTGGCCAGTATAATGGCAATATCTGTTAGCTCAGTATAGGAGGTACCATTGTGCAGTAGCTCAGACCAAATCTGGGTATTGCCGTGGAGATTCTTTACATAACTATAGAAGGCCTTGTGGTTTTTATTATCTGCTGCAATTCTGTTTTCATAGCTAGCTTTAGAGGATTTGATGAGGGATCTCAACTTTTTGTTGAGGCTGAAAAGGGAGTTTTTACAGTCTTGAGACTTTACCTTATTCCGCATCAGTTTCCTCCTTCAGTTGTAGAGTTTGTTTATGGCAGGGGACCACCAAATTGGGTTCCTTTTTTTGGAGAAGAGCGTCTTGGTTCTATTCGGTATGGTGAGATCCGTGCATTTGTGTATGTGTTCTTACAGTGCATTGGTGTATGATTCGATGGTCATGCAACTATTCCTCATTTGCATGGGTGCCGTGAAGTTGGCCACCTCTATTTTTAGGAGCCCAAAGTTAGCTTTGGAGAAGTTTTTCATGGTGGTTTTGTGGTAAATGTGGCTTAGTACTGTTGCACACTGAACATCTGGAAATGCTTCTTAAAGGTACATGCATACGCTCTGATCTACATCCTCCCTCTTTGAGACATAGTCCTTATACGAAACGACAGTATTCAATTACATGCAATTTACAGAAATGATCTTTTGACATGTAATTATACAGAACTAATTATTTGACATGCAGTCATACAAAATCAGATATAAAACAATTATGTCCAAGTTGTGTATTTTACACTAGGTCTAGAAGTACGACCTGACTGTGTAACATAAAAGTCAGAATTAGATCTAGCAACGTGGACTGTCTTCAAGGAATGTTTAACTCTGGGGATGTCTGGGACATCATCAGGAATGGAAATGGATGCTGCGACATGTTCTTCGATATGAAGATTGTCAGGGTTGCTCTGAGATCTAGAATCTGTATCACAGGTATGATGCTGCGATATTGTTTCTATTATAGGAAGAAGATGTCTGTCGTTTTTCCTGTACTCTATACCCTCAGATTCCGCTAAGTAGGATCTCTGCTCGGTACATATACCTCTCACTTGACCAATTCGATAAAAGCCTTTCGCCATTTGCATCCTCACCATCTCTCCTTTTAACAGATGAAGAAATCTGCTAATTTTATTATAGCTGGATTCCTGAGAAGAACACTTTTTAAAAAGTTGGGCTTTGATTGCTCTGTTTTTTTTTTTTTAGCAATAAGCACCAGCAAACTAGAACTGATAGGCAAGGTTGTTCTGGATTGCCTATATAGTCGTCTCTGAGCAGGTGAGCCTAGTAGGTTGTCACGGGTTATATTTCTGAGATTGAGTAAATTCAAGAAGATATCAGTATTGTCATGCTTTGACCGCTCCAGTAATTCCTTTGCACTTTGCACTGCACGTTCAGCAAGGCCGTTTGACTGTGGATATTCAGGACTGCAAGTAACATGGATAAAGTCACACTCTTTAGCAAATCTCTGAAACAATTGACTGGTAAACTGAGAACCATTGTTAGAAATAACTTTGTGTGGACTACCATGAACTGAAAAATGACATTTCATCTTAGTAATAACAGCGCTGGATGCTAGGTTAGGTAGAAAATCAATCTCAACTAGTTTGAATAAGTCTCTACCAACAATAAGTAATGTTTACTGTTCCACTCAAATATGTCAGTTGCTACTGTTGACCAAGGTAGTTCAGGAATTTGGCTTAGTTGAAGTGGCTGTTTTTGCAAATGTGGCTTAGTACTGTTGCACACTGAACAAGAAGAAAGCACTTTATCAATGGCTTTCGCTAGAGAAGCCCAAAATACTAGTCCTCTTGCTCTTCTTTTGGTGGAATCAGAACCTGGGTGGCCATATTGCAAAATCTGAATGTATTCACATTGTAAGGAAGTAGAAGCAACAACTTTTGTACCTTTGAAAATTATACCATCTTCCATCAGCATCTCATCTCTGTATGGAAAGTAAGGTTGCACTTCTGGCGATACACAGGATTGCTTTGACATCCATCCTATATTGATGAAGTGGTTGAGCTTTTGCAAAATTGGATCAGTCTTTGTATGGTTTCTCAGTTCATCAAGTCTCGTGGTAGAAAAACTATGCACTTCCATGACATCAAAGTCAAAATTCTCTGCATCAAGCTGTTCTATAGTATGTGACATCAAAGTCAAAATTTCCTGCATCATGCTGTTCTGTGGTATATTTGGGCGATCTAGATAAGGTATCAGCCAGATAAAGAAGTTTACCCCTTGTATAGACTATTTTGAAATTGTACTTTTGCTATTTGAGCATCATTCTTTGTAGTCTTGCTGGAGCGGAATGCATAGGCTTTTTTAGAATAGTGACTAGAGGTTGATGGTCAGTTTCTATCTGGATAGCTCGGTCATAAATATAATCATGGAACTTCAAACATGCAAACACAGTTGCCAAAAGTTCCTTCTCAATTTGAGCATACTGCACCTCAGTTTCGGTAAGAGTTCTGTATGCATAGACAACAGGTCTGCTGTCTTGAAGAATAACTGCACCAAGACCAAAAGTTGAAGCATCACAGGAACTGGTTTGTGGACATCATAGTATCTTAATGTACGAGGGTTAGCAATTTGCTTTTTGAGGTTAGCAAATGCTTGCTGGTGTTCTAACCATGACTATTCAACATTTTTGCATGTCTGCTTTCTTAAAGGTGCTGATAACTCACTAAAAGTCAGGGATATATTTGCCCAAATAGTTAACCATGCCAAGAAAATGCTGTAAGGCTTGGACATTGTCCGGAGCTGGCATCTCTAGAAAGGCTGCTTGTTTAGAAGGATCTGGTCATAAGCCTGTACTGGTAAATAAATGGCCATTTAACTTTAAATTCACTTCACATGCTCTGTCCAGAACTTTCCTAAGGTTTCTGTCATGCTCTGCTTCACCATTGCCTCCAACCAGTAAACCATCAACTATTATTGCACACAGGTAGCCTGAAAAAAATTGCTCCATTGATCGCTGAATGATTTTACTGCAGAATTTATTTCAAAAGGCATCCTGAGGAATCTGTATCTACCAAATGGGGTACTGAATGTAGTCAGTAATGAAGATTTGCAAACGAGCATTACTTGCCCAAATGAACTCTTTGCATCGAAGACAGAAAAAAGCAGTGGCATTTGGCATGAGAGTTGGAGTCTTCTTGACTGTACGCATAAGATGATGATGTCTTTTTAATGCCTTGTTCACGTCTCTTGGGTCAATGCATATTCTGATTTCATCTGAATCTTTCTTATGAGCAGCTACCATGGAAGACATCCACTCAGTTGGTTCTGTGACTGGACAAATTACACCTTGCTACACCATTTTGTCTAACTGGACCTTGACCTTGTCCTGCATAGCTATTGGAAATCTTCTTGCTGGTCTGACCACTGGACTGATGTCTGGGTCTATTTTCATGGAGTACACAACTGGAAGTTTGCCTAGCTTGTCATCGAAAACATCAGCATACTCTGAGAAAATAGCATCAGTAGAGCTGGAAATGGGACATGTGCTTCTTGATGGACTGCTTTGGTAAAAGTAAGCAGTTTCATTCTTAAACTGTCTCTGAAACCTAATAATGACTGAACGGATCTTCAGAGTACATAAAACTGCAAGCTGTAACTGTTCCCCGCCGAATAGCATGAAAGCATTACTGAGCCTTCGGTTTGAGTCTCATCACCTCCATAAGCAACAAACTTTGTACAATTGCCCAAATTAAGTTGGTCATCATCCCTCACCTTAGCAAGTGTTTCTGCTGACATTACATTACACCTTGAACCAGTGTCTACTTTGAGCTCTGTGGGTTTACCATTTATCAGGACAGTACAAAATGCTTCATTTGTTGCCAGTAAATCTACTGCATTTACCTTTTCACCAACCACTGCTACACCATTTACATAGAAAGTATGGTTGCAACTCTCTATATGATCAACTTGCTTTTTTGAGTGACCTTTCTTAACTGAATAAGGCTTGTTTGATTTACAAAACTTTTGAAAATGGTTCCATTTTTTACACTTGTGGCATTGCTGACCACATGCTACGTACTTCTTTCTTTTAGACTCATGGTTGGCTCCACAATTACGACAGTTAATAAGACTTGACCTGGGTTTTGCTGACTCACTCTTGTACTGTACTGAGCATGCCCTGTTTACTGAGCTGGTATTGGAACTTGCTAGAAAGCTACTGGGTCTCCCTGCCACACCCACAGGGGTTGCTGCTGCCATGTGCTTAGGCTTGTTTCTGCTTGCCACGTGTTGCATATTATCTACGTTTGCTGTAGAGACTTGAAACCATGCTCTTATCACTTGTAAGCATACTTGTGTGCCTTTGTGAGCTCATGGATTTGACAAATATCTTTGGCTTTGCTTAACATTAAATCACTGTCACAAAGCAAAATCTTTCTCACTGCAGCACAATACCACACACAAGCCTGCCCTTTATTAACTCATCTTTCAAGTCACCAAATCTGCACGTTTTAGTTTTGTTTCTCAAGTCAATGATATAAGCTTCAAAGGTTTCACCTGGCTTTTGGTCTCTTGTATAAAATAAGTGCCTCTATAATGTAGCATTTGTCAGGGGGTTGCACATTTCTCTAAATGTGCGTTTTAAGCACTCTGGGTCCTCCCTTGATTCAGCTGTTACCACAGTATGATGGTTTTCCCCCTCTTCTGCATATATTTCTGGTGCATACACAAATGAGTGCTCTCTTTCAATAGTTTCTGACCCAACTAAGTTAAACAAAATAGTAAAAAAAAGAGCAAAAACAGTGCCAAGAAACGCCACTAATAAAAAAATTCAAACACTGCTTGCACCACGGACTGCAAAAAAGTAGTTTTATTAATCCACAGTTAAAACACACGGATGGAGCATTTTCTTCCCTTCAACGGGGATTTCATTAGATCAATTACTAAAAATTTAATTTGCCTTTATGTACTCCCCTCCTTAATTAATAATTAATTACATCATCCTTTTCATTGTAATTTTTAAAAAAAGAAACAATAATCCATGAGAAGGCTTAGGGACAGGATATCCGAACATGTGTACCAGATAACTACATGTAATAGTAACAATGCCCTTTATAAACATTCTTGTACATGAAAGAATTTTGGTGGATTTAAATTTGGTATTATAGAGAAAGTCTTACCCAACCCTGGCGGGGAAGGCTTCAGAAGTTATATTGAAGAAAGAGAAGTTAGGTGGCAAATAAAATTACAAGCTAGTCAAGCCCCCCAGGACTAACCAAAATGTTATCTATAAAGCCAATACTAAATAGGAAGGCTGCATTAGTTAGTTAAACAAATACATAAATTATTTTCTTGGGTTTCAACATTTTTTTATACATAAAATATATATGAAATTTTATTATAGTTATTTTTGTTGGTGTTCATGATATAATTTTTTTTTTGACTATTGGTGTTACAATTTCTATTTATATTATTAATTTTAATAAGATGTTTTTAAAAATATGTGTTTAATAATTTTATAATGTCAACATTAGTGTTTCAAGGGTTAGGGATGTATTTGACAATGGTCATGGATTATTGTGCGAGTTTCTTTTTTTAAAAAATTCAATGAAAGGGATGATGTGATTAATAATTAAGGAGGGGAGTATATAAAGGTGAATTAAATTTTTAGTAATTGATTTTGATGAAATCCCTGTTGAAGGGAAGAAAGCGCTCAATCCGTGTGTTTTAACTGTGGATAAGTTAAACAAAATTAATGCCCTTGTACATGCATCTTTGCCAGAAAAAGCTGTTTGTATGGAAATATATTCCTGCTTGAATACTCTCCAATTCTCTGCTATATTATGATGAAACACAAGTAGACCTCGTCTGTGAAATGTCTCTGCCATATCATCACACAGTAGTGAAGGTGCTTGAAATTATGTACGAATATACACACACAAATATATATGCCAGAACTTTATACCAGTACTTGTAATTGTGCCCAGTAGCACGACAAACTCTTTAAAATAACTGCACTTTGCCAAGTAAGTCTCTGTACCACAAGAACACTTTGAAACCACTGTACTTTATGAAATCACTCCTTATCAGTGTAAGAAATGCTTTGAAATGACTGTACTTTGCGAATAAACTGTACACGGCAGAAAAAGCTCAGAATAAGAAACACTTTGAGATGAATCCACTTTTAAATAAACTGTACACATCACAAGAACCTTTCAAAATGGCTGTACTTTGCAAAATAACTCTGCACAGTGTAAGAAACACTCTGAAATGGCGTCTTTATGCAAATAAATGCACACAGCACAAGAAACTTTTCAAAATGGCTGTACTTGACTGAACTTTGCAATAAAACTGTACTTTGTACACAGCAAACTCTTTGAAATAATTACACAGGGTAATAAGGCAAACACTCTGCAAACACTACACACTCTGAGATAGTTCGAACAACTCTAGTTACGCTTTGAATGGCTTTGGTCAATGCCAAATAGTAGTTTGTGCCCAAACATGCCCTAGGATTCTCTATTCCCTGCACGGCATGCATGATTGGTGCAGGAGCTCTGACAGGCAATATGTCTGCCGTACGATCCAGGAACAGCCTGCAGGGGCTTGCACGAGAGCTCCTGCACTAATCATACATGGACTAAGCCCTGGTATGCAAATCACTTCATTTGCAGGAGAAATTCATGCAAATGAGGTGATTTTGCAATCCAGGAAGCTTGCAATAGTCTGTGCAAGACTAGTGCTATCTGCAGAAATGTACTCGGTTAGTAACAGAATACATTTCTGCAGAATCCGAAATGGAGCTATGACAGCTCCCAATAAAGGCTGCATATCATTGGGGAAGCATGCCAATGGCCAAGTATAAGGCCATTCTGATTGCAAACTGTTTCAAAAATTTAAAAAAAAATCAACTTTTATTTTTTTTTTTCGCCGATCTCGGCTGTTTAAGCATAGGGCAGCGGCGCGCAAACGGGAGTGGAGGGAAAATAATGAAATAAACCTAAAATAAGCATTCTAACTAAAATCAGTATTCTGCCATGCAAGTCAATGGCAGGCAGAAGACAACCTGGCCAGTGAGTAATGGTTGCTAAGAGGGGAGGCCCAGTGTGAGACATGTAACTATGCATTAGCAGGCAATCCTATGCAAATGAGGTGAAGGATAGTGAATCCCAGTTTTCCCCAGGATGTGAGGCAGGTCCCAAGAGTGTAAGAGTATGAATAGCTGGGTGCAAGACTAGGATATAGGTGACATCATGGGGGGGTGTTAGGCATACTGTAAGCGGATTGGAGCCCTGTGGCTCGGCATTGCTCCTAGCTTAGCACAGCTAAGCTAGGGGGTGTGTCTAAATCTGCCTAACACTCTTTACAAAGCCTAAGCGGGTGTGCGTGCCGTGTACTGGGTTTTAAAGAGGAAAAAAAAAAGTAAACCAGGAAATAGCAGCTCTGTGCACATTTGAGCACTCAGTTTGCGCGGCACGCCCCCTGGCTTAAACAGGAAGGCAGTGGGAAGGGAAAACAGTAGTAGGAAGGTAACCAAGGAGAACTAGCTTAGTTGGCAGGTGAAATGTATCAGAATCAGTCAATTACACAGGCAGCAGCCCAGCACACCACTATAAACTATGCAAACACCTTTCCCCCTTGTTTTTTCCCAAAAACTCTGCACCACCGATGTATACAAATGGGGAAATTTTACAAAATGAAAGCAAAACAAAAAATGTTAGGGGCTGCTTTTGCTATCAAAAACCAGCATGTGCAAGAGGCTGAGGGTGGTGAGTATGTGAATGCTGCCGACCAACCCACAGTGAGGAGATGGAGAAGAGTGTACAGACTTTGGGTAACCTACCAAGGGCTACATGAGCTGGAGATAGTGGAGCGCTAAAGGGAGGACAGGGACCTCCTACAGCAAATTGTTGTGCTGTGCCGGCCACGCCTCACACACAGAACTAACAGAGGGGAACCCATCCCAGTGGATACCAAGGTATGTGTAGGCCTAAGAATACTAGCTACAGGTACCTTCCAAAGTCCAACTGGGGATATGATGGGGATTTCACAGGCATCAGCATCCAGGGTACTCCACCAGTTCCTGGATGCCATGTCAGCACATGTCAGTGAGCATGTATATATCCCCAACACCCGTGAGGCGTTGGCCAGCAATATGTGTCCTTTCCACCAAATAGCAGAATACCCTGAGGTAGTGGGTGCAGTAGACTGCACGCACATACGCATCAAAGCACCACCCGGTGAGTGAGGTAGGGTCTACATCAAATACAAGGGCGTCCCCTCCATCAGCTGCCAGGTCATGTGCAATGCCCAGGGCATAATAATGAATGTATATGTTGGCTGCCCTGGAAGCTATTGTGATTCCCACATCTGGCATCTGACGCAGCTGTACCAGAGATTTGCCAATGGGGACATCCCGCATGGTCACCTAGTGGGGGATGCTGGATATGCACTGGAGCTGTGGCGGATGACACCCATCAGAAATGCACACACTCCCAAACAAGAACTCCATAATGAGGCACATGCACAAACAAGAATCATAATAGAGCATGTGTTTGGGATGCTCAAGTCACTGTTCCGGTGCCTGGACACTTCTGGTGGAGCCTTGCAGTACTCACCAACTACATGTACCCAAATTGTCCTTGTATATGCCATGCTACACAATATGATCCTGCGGAAACAGCTGCAGCAGGAACAGCATGGAGTAGGGCCACACAGCCCCCCACCATTGCCAAGGCCTGCACAGGCACAGAGTGACTCGGACGAGGAACAACCTGAGCCTGCTCCAGTAGGCAGAAGGAGGCATGCCCAGTATGCCCTGGCCTTGGCAAAGAGGCAACGCATAGCACATGCACTGACACAGTAGGGACCCAGGGAATGATGCCTTTCACTGACTCGCACATAGAGTAAAAGGGATGCCAAACATGAAACTACCTGTGCTCAGCCATGTATAGGGAGTGTACTGTCAACATTACAGACTATGTGGTGCACGTGCCAGCTGTGCAACATGACTGTACAAAGAAGTAGTCATTTAGTAGCTGTATACACGTACCTGTGACATATGACACTGTGTGTGCCCACATGTGGCATGCCAACCCCTAGATGAATGGGTTATGGCCCATGCTCACACCACCCTCCCCATAGCCCTACTATGACACGCCTGCTGAGGTCATCCAATGTGAAATACACCTTTGGGAGAGCTGTAGCCTGGTAATCTCCAAAGCACATCCTGTAACTGCGTACTGCTGTAGTGTGTTAAAGTAGTTAGTTAGGTGTTCTAACCCCAGACCTGGCAACTGTGTGTGTGTCCGTCTGTCTCTGACTGAGTAGAGAACAATGCTTTTTATAGTACTCACACTCCTTACAATTCATATACTCAACATTGGCAGGGCTGTTGATGTCACCCAACTAGAAATACACCTCTGGGAAGGTTGTAGCCTAGTAATCTCCGTAGCGCATCCTGTAATTGCATACTTCTGTAGTGTGTTAATGTAGTTAGGTAGGTGTTCTACCCCAGACTTGACAACTGTGTGTCTGTGTGTTTGTGTCTGTCTGTCTCTCTCTCTCTCTGAGTAAAGAACAATGCTTTTTAGGGTACTCACACTCTTTACAATTCATATACTCAACTTTGGCAAGTCTGCTGATGTCACCCACCTAGAAATACACCTCTGGGAGCATTGTAGCCCAGTAATCTCTGTAGCGCGTCCGGTAACTGCGTACTGCTGATGTGTGATTTAGAATTGTGGTAGGGTTACATCCCCAACCATGGCAGTTCTGGATGTTTTGTGTGTGTTTCAATGTCTGTGTACAGAGCAATGCATTATAGGCTAGTCACCCGCAGTACATTTGAAATGCCCTACTTTGGCAATCCTGCTGATTTCATTCCTTGTGAAATACACCTTTGGGGAAGGCGTTCTCTAGTAATCTCCATGGTGTGTCCTATAACAGCTCCATGCTGTAGTATGATATAGACCTCGGTCATGGGTTCTATACCCACACATGTCAGTTTTGGATGTTTTGTGTATCTCACTGTCTGTGTATTGAGCAATGCATTTTAGGCTACTCACTCGAAGCACATTTGAAATGCCCTACTTTGGTAATTTTGCTGATGTCATTCAATGTGAAATAGACCTTTGGGGAAGGAGTACTCCAGTAATGTCTGTGACGCGTACTATAAAAGCGTAGTGCTGTAGTGTCATAAACTAGTTAGGGAGGGGTTCTACTCCCACATGTGACACGTGTATGTGTGTGTGTGTGTGTGTGTGTGTGTATGTGTGTCTGTGTGTGTGTGTGTGTGTGTGTGTGTGTGTGTGCGTGTGTCTGGGTGTGTTTGTAACTTGTATCCTGTGTAGAGGTGGTTGTGAGTGTGTGACACCCGTGGCCAGTGTGGAGCAGTTTTTGCATATTTCCTATATGGTGACCCTACAATATATCACAATGTCAACCATACTGGGATAACAGATGTTAGGTGAGAGGCTGGGGTGCAAAGCCATACCCATACATGTGGCATCAAGGCCAGTCAATCATAGTTAGCAACCCCAGTATTACCCAGAACACACTCTCAACCCATGTTTCATACACACACATGCCTAGGCAACAGCCAGTATGTGGGTAGTACACTGCATATTGGCCACTGATAGTAACTATGGAGCGATAGCAGTGGGCTACAGAGGGCATGTCACCCTGCCCATCTGTCCAGTATGCCCGTACATGCAGACAGTGCACCTCCCCCATGTTCTCCAATGGACACCTGCACCACCTGTGGTGCCTTCACATGTGACCCACAATGGGCATACCATGCCCGACAACATGCCCTGTATGGACAGATGCCACTGACACCAGGGAATGCTGTTCGCATGCTATCAATGTAGGTGCAGGGTAAACTTGTTGCCCATTACCAGTACCTGCCACAGGTGGGCAGGACTGGCACATCTGATGATGATCTGTGTTCACAACATGGGCCAGACACCCCAGGTACAGTTCCACATGTCACTGTACATGCATGTGGGAGGTGTGGGCATCCTGGACACCATCCATGTCATGAAGTAAGGAACACATACATGGCAGGGGATGCACAGCATTGGACACACACAATAGCCACCCAGGTGACTGGATGGGGGATACAATACCCACCCGTGTGGGCAAATGCAGAAACGGCAGCCCTGAGCCACAATGCAGACCATTGTCATGTGGCCTGATGCCAAGGTATACCCATCACCTACCCTTGTATAGCCTGCTGGCACAGTTGACCACCACACTCCCGTGCAGAATGTACCCATGCATGTTAGAACTGGCACCCTGTTTGTTCGTGTGTGTGTTGTGTGGTGTGTATGTCCACATCCACACTCACTACAATCCCCCAGGGCATACTGAAGCATGCTGTCTGATGTCTGATATCTCCTTGTACTCTTTGCCCATACGGCCTCCTTATTACCCGTGTGGTGCATGTGATACCTGCACATTGATGTGTTGTGGCAGTCCCACTAGTAATGGGTTGCACTCCTGGCTCTGCCAAGTGTATCAGTGTGTGTGCGTCCCTGTGTTGACGCTGGCAGTTGTTCATGCAAACAGGCACGTGTACATCACTTACTGTATATCTACCGTATCCCTGTTGCAGGTGTCACTCACCCTCACATATATGTTCTGAGTGCTCCACATCAGGTAACCCATGTGGTGCATCCAATAACTGCATCGAACTGTGATAGCACTACATAGTTGTCGGGGGTTTGATACCCTGTGCTGGTAGGTGTGTGACACAAAAAGTTTTGGTTTTGCACTCCCACCCCTCCCTGACATGTATTTGCCTCTGTCTGCCTCCCCACTCCCTCTCTGGTGGATGTAGAGACCCACACCTGCCTTGCTTAGGCAGCAGTATGTGTATTTTAAGTGATGCTCATGATCAGCTGATGGCCTCTGCACGAATTGCAGCCCTCCTCTAGCTGATTGCATGTGGAACAGCTGTGGTAGCATTCCCATAGCCAATTGCATGGAAACACACTCCAATATCTAGGAACATCATGGTGGTGTTGGACCTTTTCATTCACTGTGAGCAGGAACTATATCTGTTGTTTGGCATACACCATCTCGGATGGATTGGGGATTTACTTCTAACAACATACACTGTGGAAAGAGGGCAACAAACAGGAGGGGGATGTGCCTGACCTGACTACAGACTGTAAGTGCTGCAATACTGCATTTGGAGTAATGTTGGTGTAACAGTGTTTGTCTGGATATGGCTGTTGTACATGTCGCAATACCTGCCATGTCAGTTCTTTGTATATGAGGAATCCCCATCTGCAGGGTCATCTGCTGACTGGGCAGTGTTGTACCTTTGGTTTCATGCATTAGCCATGGAGCATCTATCTGTGGAATGCAGAAGGTAGTGAGGATTGCAATCTATAGATGGGGAAGGCTGTGACAGTTACTGACTTCATATCCCTCATAGGATATATATTGCAACAAACCCTGTTACAATGGTAAATGTATGAAGTTATCACAGCAAAATGTCTATATAGGCCCTGTGTATGTGCTGTCAGCCTTTGTACTTAAGTCGTGCATTGAAGTGGTGCATATGTGCTGTACACCATAAATAATGTCATCATATCTGATAAGCCAGTGATATATCTGATTGCTACAAATGTGATGTACAGTAGGGATTATATTTCATGACATAACCTGGACATTCTGTGGATGTTTGTAAAGTACTGAGGTCTGTGTAGTGATGGTGAATGTCGGCAGTGTGTGTATTGTTAATATGTACTGTAGCCTGTGTACAGACTGTGGTAGATGTCATTGTTCTAGTTCCCCTTCTGTCTGATGTTACCTGCTGCCCCACTGTATGGTACCGTTTTGGCGTACATGTTTGTAGGGCCATGCACACACATGTCCCATACCACAGACAGCCATTAGACCAAACTGTGTAGCAGCCCAGTATATGTAGGGTCATTCTGTGAGTGGCACATATGAGGATGGTGTAGAACAGGTAGTCCATATACTGTAATATTATGCTAGCTTACCATATGTGGCTGTGGCTATGTTTGCATTGGTTGTGGTTATGCACTTTCACACAGGTGTATCTTACCCTGTGCTGTGACATGCCTGTTGAGCCTGCTATATATGTATATGTGCATTCCCCCATAGGAGATGTTAGGCCAGTGTTGAGCCAGTCTGCCTGTAGCCTGCACAGTGCATTGGTACATGCCTAGCAGCTTAGTGTACTTACCCAGTGAGATGTCATGTGCAGATACTTGCCAGATGTACTGCTGCGAGGCCTCTCTCAACGGTCATGTATGTCAGAGCAGTGGGATGCTGTACAGATGTATGTCAATATCTAGTGGGTAGTATGTGTCAGTGGCACCCCTGTACCAGCAGTCATTCTGTGTCAGGCCAGACAGGAGTGTGTGAATGCAAAACCTATGGTGGCAAATGTATACCAGTCGTTGTGTTATACCCATCTACATGGCTGTCTACATCCATATTTTCAGGCCTGGTACACATGTTTTGCACTAAACGATTATGTGTATACCTCTTGACTGTACAGGGTATGTCCGAAGTTCAACATATATTGGCCAATATCTCTGCTGCACTTCACAGGGGCATTACATGCTAGCAGCAGTACTTTACAACAATTTCCTTAGGATGTCTGTAGCCAATGGCACACATGTTGTAAGCAGATGTGACCTTCCACACACACCATGTCTGTGAAGACAATCCCAATAACAGTAGCAATAGTGTACTAATATACCTGCTATAGATATCGGACATATCCTTGCACTACGACTTTGGGACTATAGGAGCTGGGATAGGGCTGCACTCCAAGTCCAGGACATATGGTGGAAATATATGTACATATACTTATCCAGATAGCCATATATATATGATTACACGTGTACTAATTCCAATTACCACTGTCATGGCAACCACCCATTATTAATCCCTACAGCATGTGGGCGTGGTCCCTTTACATTTCGTGTGTGATGGACATCCTTCCTGTGTGTGGACATCAGTGTTACAGACAGCAGGTAGCAATACCTCTTACAGGAGAACCTGCACACTCAGGGTGGCCACATATTTGTAGGAGGATCAGGAACTGCAGACAGACTGTGAGTAGAGTTGTGTTATGCTTTGTATAGTACTGGTGTTACAGGGTGTGTGTGCATACATAATAGTTTACCTTGGAATGCAGTCTGTCTGCATAGCTCACTACTGTGGACCTATCCTCTTGCTGGACAGAGGTATGCCTATCATGTGTTGTCCATCCACCACACAGGTCCTGTGGCAGATATTACACTGGCAGTGTGTGTGTTGAGTGCTATCAGTACATGGCTACATCCATTTCTGTTTCTAACCTCAATTCCCTGACTAAGGGTATGTTGCAGACTATCCTGTAATACCAGCACCTTGCTTAGTGTATGGCAACAGTGTTCCACATATGTGCCTGTGTGCCAGCCTCTGTCCTCCATCTACATACCAAGTCTCACGCGTATGTCATGCTGTTGGGGGTTGTTCTGTAGTGGGCTGTGAGTATATCATACAGCCATTGCTGCCATTAGTCCACTGCTGTTGTATCCCCCACACATACAGTGGGGCTGGGGCCATATATGTGTGGACATCACCTGCACAATACATGTGTGCCCTTATGCACTCTAGAGGCCAGTGTATGTAACAGTGGTATACGGCCCTGTATTATTGAGTCTAGGTGGGGAGCACCATAAATGACCTAGGCTGTTACAAAATGTGGGGGTTTCAGGGGTGAACTGCCGCAATGTACAGTACCGTATACTTCACCTATATTTATATTACTTACATGAATTGGGGTACTGCAAGCCTACTGCTTCCTGCCATACAAACTGTTCTGTTTATACAAACTGTTCTGTTTGTCGGTGTGCTCGTGATGGGCGTCAGTTATGCCTTATGTAACAGTAACAACCCATGTGATCACATAATGTCTTTACCACCTACTGAGTTTGTACAGAGTGTAGGTAGAGGCTGCTGAACTACACACCTGCAGTACATACTGTTGATTGTTTGGTATCCTGTGGCCCAGTCTGTGTTCACTATTGTACAATTTGAAGGGCTTGGCCTGGACAGCAACAGTTGTGAACCTTTCCAGACTACTGTATTAGTGTAACTGTTTCACAGTTGCAGTACTCTCTTTATATGGTTGTCAGTGTCTGAAAAGCTATATGACATGGTATATAGAACTGTAATAGTACACAATGAAAGGTTTCCCATTTCTGCAAACCTGTGTGTGGTGTCTTTCCTATGACCTCTCTATGGGTATATGTTGCAGGTTATGACCTCTCTATGGGTATATGTTGCAGGCAACGATTGACATTTGTATGGGTGGCCCATACAGTGTCCAGTTGCTCAGGTGTTAACTGTAGGCATAGTGGCCATTCCACATTGTGTGCACCGTCTACATATGTATCTTACTGTACATATATCTGCATGTGTATGTGTAGTCACATGTGTGTGTGTATAACTATATATATATATATATATATATATATATATACATCTGTAGCTGTGTATCTGTATCCAGGGGATGTTGATGGCTTCCACATATTACATTTCCTATGGGTGGCAGACTGTACTTGGTAGTGTATTGCAGGGCGCACGTGTTTGGCTGTGGGGGGATGCCTATTCGTATGAAACGTATAGTGTGTGGGGCCTCTCAACCCCATTAACGGTGCATGTGGACATATGTGTATTTGTTAATCTGCCATTGCTATTTACAGATGTATGGCCATATATACCTATATAGATATATATATATATATATATATATATATATATATATATATATATATATAACTATGTCCGTATATACCTACATAGATATATATCTGCGTACACATATGTAACGTGCTGTGTATATGTAGACATATAGGTGTAGACACATATGTGTCAGTTTAGGCATATGCATGTATATATATGTGCATATATATTGATATATATTTATATAGTGTTAGAAATATATATATATATATATATATATATCTACATATATAGATATGTTGTATTTGTTTAGTTATTAATATAGTTACACAGACATCTAGGTGTTGGTATACATTCTCTGTACTGTTGCATGACAGGATTGGATGATATGTTTGTGAAAACATGGAATTCCTTTGTATCTGTCATGGCTTTGTGGTAAATCACACTGTCTAGGATGTGCAGGGTCCTTGGGTTCGAGCCTTGCAAGAGGTGTTTATTTTGTTGCTGGGCATAACACGGCCTGTTGGATACAGAGTGATTAAGGCAGTTTAAAGCAGTTGTAAGCGGGTTTGCGTGGAGCTAAGCAGTGCCCACACAGGTTAAGCAATTTAGAAGCTAACAGAGTATAAGAAACTGTAACCGGAGGTTAGCAGTGCTTACCTCCGTGCAAATGCATAATCATGATGTTTTCACATACATATCATCCAGCCCAGGTATTCAACATTATGGGGAATGTATTCCACCATGTAGGTGTGTGTGTGTGTGTGTGTGTGTGTGTGTGTGTGTGTGTGTGTGTGTGTGTGTGTGTGTGTGTGTGTGTGTGTGTGAGTGTATATATATTTATATTTGGTAGTTGCGTATTATCGCAACCAGATTTTTGCAATCATAAAGGTTGCTTCCCGATAGTGAAATGTGATCGGTAATGTTTTAAAAATGGGAGACAATGTGTTTGCTTTGACAAGGAAGGGTCTTTTATGCAGGGTTATGAATACAAATTAGAAAAATACTGAACTGTCTATACATGCACTTCCCTGGTGGCAGTATGTCATTGCATCTTCCCGGTTACTGGAACTTAATGTTAAATGAACTGAACAGGTCCTGTCCTTACACAAATGGTGATAATGTCATGATAAACTGTTACATTGTGTGGCTTTCTTTAACCATGCATGCTGTTTTCTGCACTGGCATGTTCGGAGAAAACCACATAGTACTTCATTGATTACTGTCGTGCGTAGTGTTGCAACGATGTTGATCACTGTCACTGTCTTTCTGCTTCTCTGCGGTGGGAATTTCTCAGCAAGCACAGTTACTACTACTTCTAAACAGTGTTTTTTTTTCTGGGAAACTTAAGTGTCACTCTACATGTCTGTTAAAGTAAGCAAAACAGAATATTATACCAGTCACAGTACAATAATTACACAGCTGTGATGGCCAGATGTAAGTCTAACCCTTACTTGACCGCATTTGCTGGCAGGAAGAAAGGAACTTTCAGAGAGCAGTTGCAATAATCGACATGCTGTAGTCCACTGAATAAACAGACGGCCACAGTAGGGGTTTTGTACATTACATTATTTGATAACAGTCCAGAAAAAAGCCTGTACGATTAAAGAAAACACACCATGTAACTTTTTAAAATCATTACAGGGCATATTTCAGGATCAGAAACCAGCCGATTATCCAGTGACAAATCTGGTTGCTATAATACGGAAGTACCTTATATTTAAATGAATATAACATATCTATATATGTAGATATAGCTATAGAAATATATATATATATATATATATATATATATATATATATATATATATATGCCAACATATACATAGATATGCATACATCTATAGATATATATATATATATATATATATATATATATATATATATATATATATGTGTGTGTGTATACATCCATATGTCCACACATATACAGCAATAAATATATATATCTATCTATATATATATATATATATATATATATATGTATGTATATATTTATAAGCACATATATGGTTCACCTTTCAAAGGGAGAAAATCATGTCTCCGAAAGCTGGAAGGTCGAAAGTAAGTTTTCGACATTGCACAATCTTGGAATAAATGCATCGAATGTGCAATGAGCGAATGTCACTATGCATTTGCTCATTGCAGATTCGGCATTTTGGGTGTGAATGGCACTGTAGTGGGGATGGGGAAAATGTCCCTTTCCCCACTGTAGTACGAACTTGGAGTTAGAATATCAAAGACTGGGGGGGCTGCAGGGGGGCATGCCCCCCTGCATTACGATATG
The DNA here is from genome assembly GCF_019279795.1 of Protopterus annectens. NCBI lineage: Eukaryota > Metazoa > Chordata > Ceratodontiformes > Protopteridae > Protopterus > Protopterus annectens. Next base: position 1,193,464,152 of record NC_056729.1, on the reverse strand, counting down.
TATTCCAACTTGTAGTTCGAAAATCAGCTAAGCTGCTTTTCGATTTGCTGAATTTTGAACTGCGATGCAATTAGAAATGATGGATTGGTCCTTTTGGTTTGCAGAAAGGGCCGTTCATAGGAATGAATGTCTCCCTTTCCAAGGTAAACACATATATATCTATATAGGTATATATGGACATACATCTGTAGATGAAATTGGGAACATAACCACAACATATATGTCCACTTGCATCATTGATGGGTTTGAGAGACCCAAACAACATACGTCTGGCATGGATAGGTATCCCCCCCCCCCCCCACAGCCAAACATGTCTGGTCTGCAATACACTACCAACCTTAGCAGATCCTAAAACCAGGACCCTACACAACAAGGGCAGTATATGTTAACAGTACTCCATCCCACCTGTAAGATGTCAGACTGGCATTACTAGCATATCATGCAGTACAGTCAAGTGAAGTGTCAAGCTTGGGGGAACCCCCTGGGCAGGCGCAGTAAGTAGCTGGGATCCCTCATACGATCCAACAGGGTATACCTGACAATGGATTCACCAATATTGGCAAGGACGACTACAAATCCATCATGTCAGCTGGGAACTACCACCCAGTAGCCTGATGAGCCTGGTCTGCAGGGACATGGAACATATCAACAATGAACCCATGGCCAATGTCACTGGTAATCTTAACACCCGGGACCCCGCCAATTTTGGACTTGTCAAAGGCAGAGAATACAACCTGAACCTGGTATACCTCCTTGACGCAATCATGACAGGTGTAGATGAGGGTGAACTTTTCTGCCCTGCTGCAACACAGACGGGTGACACGTGAACACAGACTAACATTAGGGGGGTATAAATGGTGACAAATTTTAGATAAGCATATTATACTGCTATGGCAGTTGGGCATGCGATGCTACACTTTAACATGACTGTCCTGCAGGTGGTGTGGTCTCACTCCCTTGTGTCTATCATGGCAGTATTAATACCACTACCAGCCATTGGCCACAGTAATGTACAGAACACAGATATCATGGGTCACATCTTTGCCATTCACTGCTGATCTGCACAGTTACAGGTATGTCCCACTGCCCACAGGGACAGACACTATTGTCCAGAGCAGTTGTTGAGCAGAACATCATTACAGGAACAAGTACTGATGGCGCATATAAATCATTTCACATTGTATATCCTATTATTCTATGCCATATAGCAAGGGCGGCCACTGTGGCGCAGCGGTTAGCGTTGCCGCCTCACAGCAAGAGGTTCTCCGGTTCGATCCTCGGCTGGGGTGCCTTCTGTGTGGAGTCTGTATGTCCTCCCTGTGGTCACGTGGGTTTCCTCTGGGTGCTCCGGTTTCCTCCCACATCCCAAAGACATGCTGTAGGTGGATTGGACACACTAAATTGGCCCTAGGCATGAGTGCGTGCATGTGTGTTCCTTCTGTGGAAGGTTGGGCGCCGGGCTGGCAACTCACCACTGTAAAACTCCACTGCCAATCTTGAGTGGACAGTGATCCGCTGTGGCGACCCCTAACTGGGAAAAGCCGAAAGAAGAAGATTCTATGCCATATACTACATGCAAGTAAATACATATCTGTTTCACATACCTTTTATGTTTTTTTCCATTGTAACAAATCCCTGAGCTTTGTTACTTTTATTAAGTTTGTTTTGTTTTTTTTTTCTTTTTCTCTGTCTCGGTCTCTCCAGTAGATTGATTGAGCTGGTTTGAATAGATTGCAGCATGCTTTTGTAGGTATTGCACATGATCAGGTGATGGCCGCTGTACCAGTCAGTGTCCACCAGTTGCTAATTGCATGCAGCCTGCTGTGTAGTACTTCAGATGACCACTGTCATGACAACCAAGTACTATAAATTGCTGACCTCTGTGGGTGGATGGCATCCTTCCTGTGTGTGGACATCAGTGTTACAGACAGCAGGTAGCAATACCTCTTACAGCAGAACCTGCAGACACAGGCCAAATACACATTTGGGTAAGGTTCCAGTCCTACAGACAGCGTAAGTAGTGTTGTTGTGGGCATTGTATCTTGCTGGTCTTGCAGGGTTTCTGTGTACATGATACTTTTGCATGGAATGTTGTCTGTCTGCGTAGCTCTGAACTGTGGGCCTATCCGTATGATACCAACAGGATTGGCTGTTTGGTTTTGTCTGTGTACCACACAGGTATTGTCCCAGATATATCAGTGGCATTCTGTCTATTGAGTGCTATCAGTATATGGCTACATCCATTTGTATTTCAGTGTTGTATTCCTGCATAAGGGTATGCTGCAACAAATCCTGTAACACCAGCAATGTCCAGGGTGTGTAACAGCAATAATGCAAATATGGCCCTATGTTCCTGCCTCTCTCCTCCACATATATGTCAGTCTTTGTCCTGCTGTGATACAGAAAGGGGTTGTTAGGTAATGACCTATCATTATTTACTGCTAGCATTACTGCTATCATCCCAGTCATGTCATGGACTCCCACACCAACTGTTGGGCAAAGTCCGTATATATGGTGGCAACAGCTGGGCAACACATATATGCCCTTGTACATTCCAGTGGTCATTGTGTGGTACACAGTGTTCCTTGCCCTTGTACAGCCTTAACCTAAGGTGTGACACCTTTTCAGGTATATAACTGTTAAGACAAGGGTCATTCAGTGTGATAGTGAGATGTTAGTTTAAGCAGTGTTATGTATGAGATACTGTGACATTACCACAAGTGCTACATTTCCCCCCAGGGCTTGACTACAGGGTGTAATTGGAGGCTGCTGAACTAATCTGTAATTGTTGATTGTTACTTATCTTGAAGGCAAATCCTGTGTCTACTATTGTACTAATTGAAGGCCTTGGCCTGGACAGCATAGTATGGTATATATTCACATTGCTTGCATCTACTGATGTTCTTCATGTTTCACTGTTGCAGTTATTACATTTGGGTAAGCTGTTGGCAGGTTGCCCTCAGTCGGCCTGATTAACAAAGTATTGGGTCCTGCGTCGGTTGCTGTCCTTTCTTCCATGACGTCAGGTCATCAGGGGTATAAAACATGCAGCCGACGCCATTACATCAGTCTTTCTTGCCGCACGGTGCCCGAAGCAGAAGTAGTTCGCAAGTGCCGATCGGCCGACTCCTGAAATTATCGTTTTCGCGTTTCAGATCCGAAGCCTTCAACTAAAAAGCTAAGTACCCCGTTGGGGAAACTTTTTCTTGCTCCTTACCGATGTCAGTAAAAGTTAATAACTGCATTACTTGTGGGAAGCAAATACCTCATAAGGATTTTCATTTGTACTGCATTCCTTGCTTAGGCCCTGACCACAATGTACCTTGCTGTCAGTTTTGTGCTTTATTTAATCAACATACTATCAAACGTCGGTACATTTTTGCTTCTAAATATTTTGTCTCACGCTTTAATTATCCAGAAATGTCATCGGTTAGCAATCCGACTACCGGAATACTTAAAAAAAATGCAAAGAAAAAGACAGAGACAGGCCATTGAGGTCAAAAACTGCCGACGTTGCTTCTTCTAAGCCAGTCACCAATTCGCCGGTGCTCAGTGAGGTGCATTCGCAGCCCCTGATACCCAGGCCTCTACTGAGACCCATTCGGAGTCCGGTATGCCGCGCGATGCTTCAATTATGGAACCCACGGATGTCTCTACCTTGGATGGGTCCGGAGCCACTGTGCAGGCACCGGCTTTTGAGGGTGTTTTCAGGCCTACAGATTTGTATATTAGACCGACGCCATCTTCAAAACTAAGGCCACAATCTCGACCTATACCTAAAAAACCAGCTCCTATGCCTAAAAATAAAATGATCAAAATGGCTGAAGATTTAATTACTCTGATCAGGGGTAGCCAACCCCCCCCCCCTTCTAAGAGGCCTAGGCAAGACATTGATTATGAATCTTCTGAACAGGATTCTATTTCTTCTGACTCTTCTAATGAACAGGAATTGTCTATACCTACTTATGAGGACTCTGATGCAGAAGATTCCATCCCTTCTGCTTCTCCCCCTGAGGATTTTTCTTTTGGGGAAACTTTACATATGTTAAGGGAACATTTCCACTGGGAAAGTCAGGATTTCTCTGAATCTAAAAAGAGACTTGGGGATTTTCTTCTTCTTCCTCAGCATAGGCATTTGGCTATACCTCCTGTTCTAGACATTGTTGATGATGTGTTTTCAAAATCTAGCATGGCTCCTGATTCTCTGTCTGTGGCTCCTTGTAAGCCAGACAGATAGATACTACAGGGTTCCTGACTCCCACAAATTCCTTTTCAAAAATCCTGTTGCAGATGCTGAAACCATTTCTCAGGGACCCAAGGGCATTACGGCTTCTACTGCTAAAAATCCTACCCCTTCTGATAGAGATTCCAGGACGCTGGATAGATGGGGTAAGAAGGTTTACACTTCTGCAACCTTGGCAATCAGGGCTTTAAACTGTCAATTTCATATGCTAAAATATCAACAGCATATCATGGGACTGCTTAAACAGAAAATGATGTTAATTTCTGACTGTGTGGAAAACAAAGATTTACAGGATTTATTGCATTCAGCTTAACAAGTTGGAAAACATACATTGCAGTGTGGTTTTGATTCTTTGGAGGCCTCTTGCAGGGCTGCTGTAACTGGGTATGTGCTAAGAAGGCAAGCTTGGCTCAGAGCAAAATCTGTCTGACCATGTTAAAGCAAAATTGTTGGATGCCCCTTTACAACACGACCGTCTCTTTGGTAATAAGGCTGAAAAAGTTTTAAAAAAGATGGAAGATAAAGCAAAATCTATGCAAACTGTGAAAGATTGCTTACAAGTGCAACCTCCAAGATTTAGTAGGCACTGGCCTACTAAGAACTGGTCCTTTCCAGTTTCTTCAAGAGCCACTCAAGTCAAACCCAGACATTCCAAAGGCTCCAGGTTTCTGTCAAAAGGGACTTTCAGAACAAAACAATGGGGTGCCTCCTCTTCCAAATCTGGAAACAACAAGACACCTCCCTATGGTAAGCAGTCTCAATGACTTCCCTTTACACTTACCAAGCACTTGCCTTTTAGCCGCCCCTTTCCCTTTGGGGGGAAAACTGGCTCTTCATGCAAGAAACTGGCAGCTTGTAGCCCAGGACAAATGGGTCTTAAATATAGTATCCCAGGGATACAGATTTCATTTCCACACGTTGCCATTTCCAATGGATGGCCAGACCTGCCCCCAAATCAGTGGGCAGAGGCCCAGAAACAAGTACTTTCCCTCATGAGCATGGGGGCTATTCAGCCAGTACCAGAAGAGGAAAAGGGACAAGGTTTCTATTCAAGACTTTTCCTGGTACCCAGAAAAGACAAATCATGGCATCCAGTTCTGGACTTAGCTAAACACCTTTCTGGACATTCCAAAATTCAAGATGCTGACTCTTCTCCAGTTACTTCCTATGCTAGGCAAAGATGCCTGGTTGGCTGCTCTAGATTTAAAAGAGGCTTACCTGCATATCCCAATCAGGGAATCTTGCAGAAGATACCTCTGTTTCAAAGAAGGCTGCTTGCATTACCAGTTCTCTGCACTGCCCTTTAGCTTATATACTGCGCCCAGGATCTTGACAAAGTGCCTGGCTCCAATAATTGCATTTTGCAGGCAAAGAAATATTCAGATATATCCATAACTGGATGATTGTCTAATACAGGCAGAAAACAAGGACACTCTTCTAAACCATCTGGCGTTTGTAAAAAGGGTTCTAACTTGTCTAGGGTACACTATAAACAAAAAGAAATCACAACTGGTACCCTCTCAACAGATTACATTCCTGGGTACAAGCTTGAAAACAACTGCCCAGATGGCTTTATTTATGCCAGAGAAACAAATTAATTTGGTGACTTACTTCAAACAGGTGGCCTCAAAAACCCTGCTTTCTGCAAGGCAAATACTGTAAACCTTGGGGTTCATGGCCTCCTGCATTCTTCTAATTCCATATGCAAGACTGCATATGAGGAAACTTCAGTGGTACTTAAAAAGTCTATGGAGTCAGCATTGTCACAGCCTGGAAACAATGATTCCTATCATACCTTGCCTGCAACTAGAGTTCCTATGGTGGGCAGAGGCCTGCCACCAAAACAAGGGACTGCCATTCACACCATCCCCTGCCACCCAAACCCTAACTACACATGCATCAGACTATGCTTGGGGGGCACATCTGGCAGGGAAGTGTATTCAGGACAAATGGAGCCCAAATCAAATGCACCTTCATATCAATCAAAAAGAATGCTAGCTGTACAGAATGCTCTGACAGCCTTCAAGGACTACCTTCATCCAGGACAATTAATGATAAAGACAGACAACACCACGGTTATGTGGTACATAAACAAGGAGGGGGTACACACTCCTACCCCCTTTGCAGACTAGCCATGGCATTGTGGAACACAGCCTTGACCTATCAAGTACAGCTACAAGCTCAATTTCTGCCAGGAAAGCTGAATATTCTGGCAGACGAACTAAGCAGAAATCTCATGGACCCACACGAATGGAAACTGGAACCACGGATTTTCAACATGTTGACACGCGAATGGGGGAGCCCAGACATAGATCTTTTTGCCTCACCCCAGAACTATCGGACAAATTTTGCACAAGAACTCATCACAAAAAAGCCTGAAAGTGGATGCTCTTATCATTCATCTGGAAAAACCTATCAGTCTATGCCTTTTCCCCCTCTGCCTCTTCTCTCCAAAGTTCTACTAAAAGACAAACAGGACAAACCAAAAATGATTTTGATTGCTCCAGACTGGCCTCACCAACACTGGTACCCACTCCTACGCAATGTGTCACACCTTCCACCGTGGCACCTGCCTCAGACACCTTACTCACGGTCTCAGCAGAACAACCAAATTCTGCTCACTCAGCTCCAAACTTGAATCTTGCAGCGTGGCTAATCACCCAAATTCACCCTTAGCATCCCTTAGCAAACCTGTGATGGATGTCATTTTGGAGGCGAGAAGGCCTAGTACTAAAAAATCTTATGCTGACAAATGGAAAAGATTCTGTGCCTGGAATCATTCTCAAGGGATAAGTACAGCAGTGCCCAACATTCCTCAGATTTTACAATACTTAACTGAGATGCTTCACAAGGGTCTGTCCTTTTCTTTCATAAAAATCCATGCCTCAGCCATTTCAGCTCATTACAACACAGGCCCTCCCCTCTTCTCTCATCCTTTGCTAAAGCAGTATCTCGGAGGGGCCAAAAACTTAAGACCACCCAGGAGAGCTCCAACCCCTGCCTGGGACCTCAATTTTGTATTGAAAAAGCTCACTCTCCTTCCTTTCGGGCCAGCTGCTACTGTAGACTTAAAATTTCTCTCCTGGAAAACCGCTTTCCTTTTAGCAGTCACTTCAGCTAGATGGATTTCCAAATTACAGGCTCTTATGGCAGTGGAGCCTTTCATCATTTTTCATGAGGACAGGGTATCTCTCCGGACCAATCCATCTTTCATGCCTAAGGTGGTACCCAGTGTGGCTCTTAATCAGACCATTCATTTGCCAACTTTATTTCCCGATCCACAGAACAAGGGAGAGCGGATTCTGCATTCATTGGATGTACACAGACAACTTAAATTTTACTTAAACAGGACAAAATCTCAAAGAAAATATGAACAACTGCTGGTGGCATTTGCTGCAGGGGCAGAGGGAAAGGCTATTTCAAAGCAGACCATTTCCAAATGGATAAGCCATTGTATTCATTTCTGCTATATGCACCATGTAAAAAACTATTCCCCAGGGGATCAGATCCCAATCCACCAGGGTTGCATCTACTTCTACAACCTTTCTCACTGATGTTCCTACCAGGGACATTCTAGAAACTGCTACCTGGAGCTCAGTTCATACGTTCACCAAACATTACCTTTTACCATTTTTCTCTAAATCCAGAGCTGGCTTTGCCGCTGCTGTCCTGCAGGGCCTTATAGCTGGTCCTAATGCTGTATAATTCCCTCCACCCAACCATAGCTTTGGGAATCTACCCAAATGTAATGACTACAGCAGTGAAACACGAAGAACATAGTACAGTTGTGTACACTTACCATAAATGTAGATGTTCAAGTGTATTCACTGTTGCAGTCCTGGTTACCCTCCCTCCAGCCCCCTATTTTTCTTTGGCTATACCTCTACTTTCTTTCACTATGATTAAAAGCCATTTTGGTGTATTTGCTTTTGGGATTGGAGGTATACTTTTTGTGTTTTTAATTTTATTTGCTCCCCATTAGGGGGGCACCTGACATCTGGGGAAGAAAAACTGATGTAATGGCGTCAGCTGCATGTTTTATACCCCCGACGACCTGACGTCATGGAAGAAGGGACAGCAACCAACACAGGACCCAAGACTTTGTTAATCAGGCCGACTGAGGGCAGCCTGCCAGCAGATTACCCAAATGTAATGACTGCAACAGTAAATACACTCGAACATCTACATTTATAGTAAGTGTACACAACTGTACTTTTTTTGTGGCCCTCGCATTCATCACTGTTACATATTTCAAAATTTATGTGGTCTAAGTACTGGCATACATTATTGTATTGTACACAAGTAAAGGTTTTCTGTGTATGCATACCTGTGTGTCGTGTCATGTCCTTTGAATTGTGGGTGGGTATATGTTTAATGTCAGTATTCTCATTTGTGGGAATGTTTGCCACACTACACATTTCACAGGTGGCAATTACAGGGCTTGTGGCTGAGAGATATACTTTGCACTAAGTACTTCCACACTACTTCTACATATGTATGGCTACTAATACCTTTTGTCTGTGTATATGTGTATGTACCTATGTATATTTAATATAGCTATATATAATATATATATATATATATATATATATATATATATATATATGTGTGTGTGTGTATATAATATATGTGTGTGTATATAATATATGTGTGTGTGCTGTGTGTGTATATATATATATATATATATATATATATATATATATATATATACATACACACACAGATATGAACATATATGCAGTTGATAGTTATATGATTATTTTAGAGTGATATATATCTATATATATATCTATATATATATATATATATATATATATATCTATATATATATATATATATATATATATATATATATATATATATATAGATATATATATAGCTACATATAGCTGTCTGTCTACATTTACAGATGTATATCTATCCATATGTCCATGCATGTTCGGCTCATATTTTGGCCTGTACCTCATTCTCTTGGCAATTGACTTAGATGATCGCAGCACTGAAGTCAGTAACTAGTGCCGACACTTTTGTGTTTCAGACTTCATCTCCTTGTACATATGTGTTCTAATAGATATAACTGTGTAACTAGCAACATTTTAAGTGTATTAGAACAGTAGTTGATCTATATCCCTATTTGTACCCACATTGTAGCATACTTTGTCCAGACTTCTTGTATTAACAGGTTGTGTGGTATGATATTACTACATTTCCTGTACTGTTGACTGATTGTGCTGGATGAAATGTTTGTGAAAACATCAGGGTTATGTATATCTGCCATGGTTTAGTGGTAAATCTCTTTGTTTATGGAGTGCAGGGTCCTGGGTTCGAGGCTTGCAAGAGCTGTTTATTTTGTTGCTGGGCAGAACACGGGCCGTTGGATACAGAGTGATTAAGACACTTTAAAGCAGTTGTAAGTGGGTTTGCGTGGAGGTAAGCACTGCTAACCTCTGGTTACAGTTTCTTATACTCTGTTAGCTTCTAAATTGCTTAACCTGTGTAGGCATAGCTTACCCCCGCACAAACAGGCTGAAACCCGCTTACTGCCGCTTAAAAGTGCCTCCTCCTGCTTTCCCCCATGCTAATTTCTTTAAAAGAAAAGGGGGAGATAGGAAAGTGGTGAAAAGGGGGCACAAAGAGGGAAAGACAGTAGGCAATATAGCTAGGGATGTGCAGGAAGGGTGTAGGGAAGGTCCATAGCTGCCCATTTCTTCTACAGCAACAGCTGTGCATATACACTGAACTTGGATGTAGATATGGACCCTCAAACCCCTGGTTGAGGGGTGAGGACAACATAAATTTGTTGGGATGCCAATTAGAACAGATTACATGTGTCCAGTGGACACATGCAAAATGGACAGCTATGTATGGGGCGAGATTTTTTTGTGGAAACAGATTGTCCTTTTTTTTTAGGCAAGAGTGGGATGTTGGGGAGGGGTATATTTGGGGAGGTAGGTTAGGTAGGTTAACAGACAAGCCACACAAGATGTATACAGGGGCGGTATATGACACATTTTGGGGGTAAACACCTGCACATTTTTCAAATAATACGGCATTTAAATTGAGTTATTTGTGTTACATTGAATATTAACTGAACTGAAAGTTTTGACTCTGTTTTGTCAGTTAGTTCCCCACCCACCCTCCCTGTTTTTGTTTTGGTGTTAAACTTGGTGGCTTTGAAACCGCCCACCCCTCATGTAAGTTTGTGTTTGTATACTCCTTCTGGGCCCATCTCATTTGCTTACTCAACTGAGTGCAGTGAGATCATATTCTGATTTCAGGCACTCCTACTGTGTACAAAGAGAGCATCTGGTAAAGAAAAAAAAATAAGCTTGTTTCCTGCCTTTCCTGTAAGTGGTCTAGACTGTTTGTAGGCTTCTGAGCCCCCAAGCCTTTCTGTTTTGGAGGAAAGCCTTCTAGCTTAATTTTGTTTCTTAGAACTAGCCAGTTTTCTTCTTTCAGCACTCAAATCTGTTTCTTTGAACTCAGCACTTGTTCAGAACTCGTTGTAAGCACTAAATAAGTTGCAAATTACTACAGCACTCAACTTTCCACACTTGTCTAGAGGAAAGCAGTTTTAGTACTTAATAAATAAGCACCTATCCAGGCATGTCTAAGGGTCAGCTCCCAGCACCTATCCAGGCATGTCTAAGGGTTAGCTCCCGGTGATTTCTCCTGTCTACCTGATGAATCTGGGCATCTTGGAGCAATGCAGAAATTGCCTCATGTGCACAGACAACCCTCTCCTTCTACTATCCAGCACTACAGCTTGTGAGAGATGCACTTATATTGCCAAACTGGAAGCAAAGCACTCTTCACCCAGGAGTGGACTAGACAGTCAAGAGGAGAAGGTAAACACTTGTACCACACCACACTCATCACATAGTCCCTCAAAACCTACACCACCAAAACACACACATAGAAACACAAAACACACACCTACATTCGCGGAGGCTCTCAATAAAAACCTTCCCAAGCATCAGGGACCTCCAAAGCAGAAACGCAAGCAAACTCCACAACACAAATGACACATAGCCCACAAACTCAGTGTGCCACTCAACCACAGCCCATAAGGCATAACAACGTACCCAACACTCTAGTCATAGGTGACTCTATAGTCAGGCACACTGATGTTCCACTCACCAGGCTAAACAAGGAGAAAGTTACTGTCATCTGCCTGTCAGGTGCCAGGATTCGCCACATAACGCACGCACTCAGGTCACTCCAAAACAAGTACAGATATGACACTGTCATTGTCCATGTTGGTGTGAATTACCTGAGATGTACCTCCCTGGACTACATGAAAAGAGACATGGAGGCGCTCTCCGATCTTGTAGACCAGGCAGGTATGACCCTGGCCCTGAGTAGCATCCTGCCATCACCCAGAATGATGCCACAGTACAAGGACAAAATGATTGACTTCAACAATTGGCTAAGCTTCTGGTGTCATTCTAAGGGGATCCAGTATTTATCTGCCTGGGACGACATGATCGACAGACCACGATGCTTTGCCAGAGATGGCTTGCACCTGTCGCCCTTGGGATTCTGGATACTGGCTAAGGCTCTTGCCACCCCTATAGTGCCTTTTTTAGGCAAGGTTCAAATGACAAATTCACCACCATAACAGGTACAAGCAAGCAAAATCTGAGTGTAATGCTACTCAATGCTAGAAGTCTAAACCTCAAAATGCACTCACTCGAGGCACTTCTTAAAATGGAGAACATCAACATCTGTGCAGCGACAGAGACCTGGTTCAAAGCTCCAGAGAGCATCCCTGCATTACCAGGCTGTAATTCATACCACGCCTTTCGGCCACCTAACCCAGAATGAAGCACTAAAGGTGGAGGCGTGTCCATATTCATTAAGGATATCCACACCTCCAGGCTAGTTGAACAGCATAATGCATCCGAGATTATCCAAGTGCAACTAACTCTGGGCAAGACGGCAATCCAAATTGTAGCTTGCTACAGACCCCCCACCATGCTCCAGGATTCCCACTCCTCATTTCTTGATACACTGGAAAGTATTAGGGTACAACCCAACACGCTAATAATGGGCGATTTCAACTACCCCACCATTAACTGGGAAAACTACTCATGAACCAACTCTTTTGTTCAACTTTTTCTGGAATTCATAAATTCCAATGCCATGGATCAAATTATTCACACCCCCACCAGGGGCAGTAATATCCTAGACGTGGTCATTACCAACATGGGCAACCAGTGTTCCACACCAGAGGTCAATTCCTCGTTGGTCAGATCCGACCACAAGCTAATCACCCCAAACATCCACAACCCCCCCACCCCCAATTAGGGAAACCACCGTAAAAAACTTCTCCAAAGCCAACTTCACACTTCTTAAGACAGAAGTGGCAAACTTCATGACACCCATGCAGACGGACAATAGAGTTATAACTGCTAAATCCTGCACAAATGCACTTTATGAGCACTTACACGAATGCATGGATCATGCTATCCCTAATACAACCAAGATGCTATCCTCCAAAAAAAAGGAAGCCGATCTGGTGGTCCTCTTCCATAAACAAACTCTATAACAGAAAAAAGAAACTGTTGCAAAAAAGAGTAAAATCCCATGACTGGAGGAACACCGTGGTCAACCTCAGGAAGAAGCTGAGATCCCTCATAAAATCCTCCAAAGCTAGATATGAAAACAAAATTGCCACTGACTCTAAAGACAACCACAAAGCATTCTATAGCTATGGCAAGAATCTCAATGGCAACACTCAGATCTGCTCTGAGTTGCAGCACAATGGCACTAAATATACAGAACCAACTGATATTGCCAACATCCTGGCAGATAGGTTCAGTGCTAACATTACCCCCCCCCCTCTCACCCCCTAGAGGGCCCATCTCTATACTGGAAGAATGCAAAGTTCCTGTAATCACGGCTGCACAGGTAAAAAAAAAAAAAAACACTTTCCAAAGCCAAGAACACAGCATCCATGGGAACTGACAATATCCCAGGCTGCGTTCTACATGAACTACAGAATGAATTGGCATCCTACCTAAATACCATGTTCAGTCATAGCCTCACCTCAGGCTTTGTGCCCACTGAATGGTGCACCGTGACAGTTATCCCACTCCACAAGGGGTGAGCCACGACGGACCCCGGGAACTTCTGCCCCATTAGCCTGACGAGCCTGGTCTGCAAGGGCATGGAACGTATCTTCATGGAACTCATAAACAAAGACATTGATAATCTCCAAACTCTAGACCCTACCCAGTTCAGATTTGTAAAAGGCAGATCATGTCTCCTAACCCTGATTGACTTCTTTGAAGCAGTCATCAAAGCCATAGATGAGGGTAAGGTGGTTAAAACAGCTTATCTAGATCTCACCAAGGCTTTAGACACCATCCCCCACTCTGGAATTATAGATAAGCTCACTAAACTAGGTATAAATCCCTATGTCACAAGATGGGTTGCCAACTGGCTCACAGACAGAACCCACACTGTGAAAGTAGCAGACTCCAAATCAGATTTCAGACCAGTGACAAGTGGAGTACCACAGGATTCAGTCCTGGGTCCTCTCCTGTTTGGTATCTACTTCTCTGAAATATAAGCTAACACAGAAGGTCTTTGGCTAACAAAGTTTGCAGATGACTGCAAACTAGGAGCCATAATTGAAACTCCTAACAATGTGGACATACTACAAAAGGGCCTCACTGAGACAGATGCCTGGTGCCAAAGCCATGTCCTGAAGCTCAATGCCAAAAAGTGTATTGTCATCCCCTTTGATAAAAACTCTGTACCCATGAACTACCACATAGCTGGTAGTCTACTTAACACCGAAAATGTGATGAGAACTTGGGACACAGGTGGACAGTAGTCTCTCCTTTGATAATCACATCGGCACAGTGGTCAGTAAATCCTTCTACGTGGCTCACCTCATCACAAAAGGTTTCTCATCCAGAAAAAAAGAGGTCAGTGTTCCACTCTACTCCTCACTCATTACACCCATTATAGAGTACAATGCTCCTTTTGGTATGTACCTCACAAGACATCTACAACAACTGGAAAGGCCACAGAAATACCTCACAAAGAGGATTACTGGCCTCAAACAGATGCCCTCATGAACCGTCTCAAAAAACTCCAGCTTTACTCTGTCGCATATCGCCTACTCAGAGGCGATCTCTGCCTAACATACAAAGCTATGTCAAACCCAGAGCTGTTGGACATGCTCCACTTAAAGAAATCCCAATTCCTCCGAGCTACACACTTTAGGGACCTAAACCTTATCACCACAATAAACAGAACATGCTGGAGGGATAGATTCCTGTACCAGAGACTTCCCATACTGTGGAACAGACTACCTATCTATGTCAAACAGAGCTCCTCAGTAGCACTCTTCAAGAAAAATCTTGATGATTGGATGGAAGATAGGAAATTCACCCCGGGGATCACTTCTGTGGCTCTGCTCGACATGGGCACAGAAAAATAATTTTCTTGGGTGGCGAAAGCCAGGGTGCTATGAACCTTGATGAGGAGGGGTGTTGGCATATCTGAAGCCCACAAGCCCTGTAGTGGTAACAGTGGGACTGAGGTCCCCACCCATGGGCATTCACCACTGCACCTTCACAGCCTTGAAGGTGACTGTGCTGGGGGCTGAGCCACAGAGCCAGCCTGACTCTCTAATTGCGACACATGGCCCTCAAGCTGGCATAGAAGATCACCAAACTGCTCGTTGATTGCTCTATGCACCACGCCCCCGACCTGGCGACGGGTGACAGGTGACTGTCCGCGCCCACTCCCGGGGGGGTGAGCCCCATCCCCCGAGGCGGTTCCACCTGAAGGTGGTGCAGGACCAATGGATAGGGAGGTGTGGGGTTGAGCCGCAGACATGCTGGTGCCCAGTGCCACAGCCCGCTGATGTGGAACAGGTGGGTCTGCTGGGACCGGCCTTCCCAAGTGTGCTACAGTGTGTAGATTTCAACATCATATATGGGTTAGTAATAGTCAATACATTCCATGGTTAGGTAATGCATAGATATTCCCATTAACCCAGACACCAGATACGGAACAATTGCATAGCAAACAGAACACATGCATATATGGGACCACAGTGATAATAAGAACAGCATGCAGGTACATTAATGGCATCATGCCAACAGTGTTAGAATAATTCAATATGGCACATGCATGGGAACCATTAGAATATTTATCAAACGATTGGCCATTATCAGAGTCAGTACATACCAGTTGGGGTGTGTATGTTGATTATTGTTGGAGATAAGGTGGGGGGAGAGAAAAATGTCAATTAACAAGTAGTATATTCCTGTACTCAGCATTACTTTCCTAGTCAGTGCTGTTATCTATACCTTACAAGTCTTACTACACTACCCAATAGACCTATACTGGATACTGATATGGCTGTCAACATCATTACACATGAACCGGTTTTACCTGCAGTATACACCTTTTACCTGGTGTACCTGTGGAGGGAATGTTTGTTAACACTGACTGTTTATACACATACACCCGGATTCTGGGTAGATGTTTTGCACTATGCTATCCAATTCTTTCTGCACAGACTCTGGCCATGTGTTGACCACATGCTGGTGTGCCTGGACATATCTGGAATATTGCCGTCTTCCACCTTTTGTGATCTGGCACACACATATACATGCTTTCCTACACAGTTATATTATGTAGCACAGTGTGGGTGACAGTGACCAGTGATACTTTTTTATTCTGAGAAACTGCAACACTCACGATGCCCTACAATACTAGGGTGAACAGTACCAGTACAGGTTATATTGGTCTGTATTTATCAGCACATTGTTTATATCCAACGTGCCTATGGGAGCAATGTTTGTTAGCACTACCTGACTGTTGCCACACAAAGTTCCAGATTACACATTAGTATTCTGCACATACTACTCGCTCTGTTGCTATACACACTCTGGTCACAGCTTAACAACATGGGAGTGTAGATAGGACATACTTGCAATATTACTCTCCTAACAGTTTCGGGGGTTGCTACAGTGACAGGTGTGTTCTCATGATGGTTGACACTTGTATTCCCTGTTTGCCGGCTACACATCTGGGATCATGCGACAGACTTACCAGGGGGACAGGGGACAGGCAGCAGATATGGGCACATATACTGGGCATTCTGGCCTCATGTACAGTTGAGGGGTATGAATCTGTATGCAGTCTAATTCCACTCCTAGGATTCAGATCATGGCTGTGTCTGCTACAACTGAAACACTGTCCATCACAGTTGTGTCTGCTATATTGATATTGCTGTATATCTCCAAACAGATTTCTGTCTTATTAATCCCCTGTGCTTATGCATTCTAACCTTGTATAATACTCTTATACAGATTTCCTAGAAAGTTATATGTTGTAGGACTGTGTGGGCGACAGTGATGCGTAACACCTCATTATTCAGAGCAACTGCATATCATTCTTGTATTTCTGGACACAGTGTTGGTATCTGACAAATCTGTGAGAGGAATGTTTATTAGCACTACCTGAATATTCCCATACACAGTACCAGGTTCCACATTACTATTATGCACATACATCTCACTCTGTTACTATACACACTCTGACCACACGTTAATAAGTTGTGGTGTAAATTTGACATACATGGCTTCTTAGTCACATAAAGTATTGGGGAGGTGCTAGTGTGCCAGATGTTTGTCATGGATGTGCGTCAATCAGTTGTATTTCCTGTTTGCTGCCTATACGTCTGGGATCATCCCACTGATTTTCCAGGGGGACAGGTTGATAGGCAATCGATATGGGCCACTTTAATAGACATTCTGGACATATCTGTACAGTTGTGGGGTATAATTCTGTATGCAGACTACTACCACTGGCAGGATTCGAACTGTGGCTGTGTGTGCTAAAAAAAACAACACTTCACATCTCAGTTACATGTGCTGTTCAGTTTTTGTTGTCTGCATTTTTCCTTTTTACTGCCTGTGTCTCTCAGTTGTACTAAGTGGCCTCTGGGGATTACACCTGTCATTTACAGGCATTTCTACACATTCGATTTATTGTGCATGGTGTGGGTAACAGTGCTTAATACAACAGTACTATTACATGATTGCAAATCTACATTACCATATGATACCAGAATATAGATATACAGTTCAGCAGTTGGACCTGTTTTGTCAGGGTATTACAATTTTATTGCCATACTAACAATATGAGAATCTTCTGCCATATTCTCTAGTGTATGCAGTACTTGCCTTGAACAATACAGGTTTTATACTAGCAATTGCTTTACTACTACTTTTATTTTTATTTTCTATGACAGTAAAAGCATGAGTATTACTAACCTGCCTCGCATTGCAACCTCGCCAGGCAGCTGATGTGGGCCTCCTGGTTCGCGGCCCACTCCATTGCAGCTGTGCGGGACATAAGATGAATATTTAGTCATACCTATCCATGATGTACCTGAGCTGGCAATTATTTAACAGGTCGTGGACTGATAGTTACACACGGCTGGGACATCCCCTGATGCTCTAGCCTCTTGGAGCCACTCCTCCAAGAGGTCCCCCTTCCGCCGCTTCAGGTCGGCATAGTGGTGGCTGACCTGCTTACCAGTTCGGGGTATGCCAGTGGCACTGGTGAGTTCACAGCCGAGATGGTCCCAGGCCTCCACCTTATATTGGGAGCCCTGGTACTGGCCCTGCAGCAGTCTTTGTGCATGGTCTTTAACTAGGAGTCCAGCCATGACCTTGGACTCCTGGATGCACCAGCGCTGCGCACGGAAGCGCACTCCTTCTCCCCTTACTGCCATAGTGCCTGCAAGGGGAAGCTACAACCAGTTATGAGCTGTATTCCCGCCTCTTGGGTTTAAGTATGGCCGATTTCCAGCACTTTTCCATGATTGGCCGATTTTGAAAAGGCTAAGCTATGGGCACACCTGCTTACCTAAGGTTGGCACTGCTTAAAGGGGTATACCACTGGGCAGATTGAATTGGCTGCTCTACACACATTGCTTACACTTACTAAGTTGAGCTGTGCTGTGGTTAGCATTGCTTAATAGTTAATTAGCATTATATTTGCCTTTTGGCAGTGATTTATTCATTACAGGTTATATATGTGTCTGGTATCCATGATTCATGTGTACATACACTGTATGGGGACCCGGGGACTTCTTCACTTTATTACAATAACACCTCAAATCTATGCTTACTGCAGTACTCCAGTTCACATATTTATGCTCTGTGGCAGGTTATACAACATCACACTGTACATAGATTCAGTTCACATGTTTGGTTTGATTTTCCTGTGGTGAGGATTAGTTTGCTGATACCTCATTTATATGTGTTGTTATGATGGCTTAGTGGTTAACTACTGTGACTGTGGTGTACAGGGTCCTGAGTTCGAGCCTTGCAGAAGCTGTTTATTTTGTTGCTGGGCAGAACACAAGCCATTGAGTACAGAGTGATTAAGGCACTTTAAAGCAGTTGTACACAGGTTTGCGCGGAGCTAAGCAATGCTAACCTTTGGTTACAGTTTCTTACAGTCATTTAGCTTGTGCTTTGCTTAATTTGTGTAGGCAATGCTCACCCCCACACAAACACACTTAAACATGCTTACTAATGCTTATATGTGCTTACTACTGCTTATTTGTGCTTAGACCTACTTACTAGTGCCTTATTCATTATGACACTGACACTTCACATGTGCATTTAATGCAGTACTCCAGTTCACATTTAAGTATTATTTAGTAGGTTATACAGCAATAAAATGTAAATAAATGTTCATATACAGATTTCACATGGAAAATGGTATGTGCTACAGTGGGACTCGAACCGGGAATGCCTGTTCATTAGGCGGATGCTCTGACCACTACACTATTTCTGTAGTGCTTCATTTGCATACATCTTCCTTGTTATCCTCTTCAGCCTTTTAAGCTGTTTTAAGCGTAAGCTAAGCAATGGGCACACCCGCGCACCTACAGTTAGCTGTACTCTGAGATTTAAAAAAAATAAAGGTATTTCTTCTTTTTATTTTTATGTCCTGTTGCTATTGTACACGTGGGGGACTGTTAGTGGGGATATGCGGACACCTGTGAGAGGTCTCGCTCATTTATTTACACTTCCTGCTGTTCTGCTGTGCAGGGGTATGTTTATTGTGAGAGCTCTGCGCTCAGACACGCCCCCTGCACTCGTCCACGCTCCATGTAGGATTGGGAGTTCAGGCAGCACGCCTTCATTAATATGCATGGCGCGCTGCTGTCCTCCTCCTAAACTGCCGCTTCCATGCAGGACTAGACTAGTCCTGCACGGAAGATTCCCGAGGGATGGTCTTTTAATAAACACATGCAGTCGCCTTGCTCTTTAAGCTTAATTTCCCCTTTTATTGCACTTTGTTATGCCTTTTTAATCTCTTATCATGCTCATTATACTTTTCTTGTACCCGTTTTACTTTAAACATGCTCGTTATGCAAACCAAAGGTAATTCTGAGCCTCATATGAATAGTTTTGCTAGCTTTATCAAATATCGTGGTTTCAAACATTTTGTTTAATTAATAATGTGGTTTGTGCCTTTCATTTGCTTAATACATTTTTGTGCTACTCATTTGATTTATAATGCATTATGTGCTTTATAAATGCCCCATTTCATTTTCTTTGCCAAATAAATCATTTGTGTAGTTCTCTTTACCTTTAAACTCATTTTTGGTCCATTTCTGTTTGAGTTCCGTTTCACTCATCCTACTTAGTCTGCCTTCATCTTCAACTCTGCACCTCATTGTGAGATGTTGTTCTTCTTATCCCGGTTCTGAGACCATGTCGCTCGTCTGGTCAGGATAAAACAGATGAACATTTGTGGGTTCAGTTCAAGCAGCTTTATTACACAACACATCAGAAATGAGGCTTTGTAACTTAAACTTACACTTATAAGCAGACTGACTGCCACACTCATACATGTTAACACTGTTCTTTCAAAATGGCACGGTTGCCTGCACGTGCTCAGTATTTATATGCACGTGCTACATCTGGAAATGCTTCTTAACAGTACATACACACTCTCTGATCTACTACAGGTCTCTATTTATTGGCAATACGCTGTTTGACTTGTCACAGTGAATCCCAGAATGTGATTGGACTGTCAGGATCAACTGACAAGGATTTGTGCACTTTTTTTCCTTGTCACCTGATCTTGACAATTATCTTATTCTAGGAACTATGCCTGACAAGTTTGGAACTTAAGTACGCAGTATTTGTCCCTAAGATTAATGGAGCCACAGCAACAAGTTCCTTGATTTAGAAAAAGAAGCAAAAAAAAATAATGTACCACCAAAAACTGTGAAGATAAGAGATCAGAAGCAAATCTGTCCCTCCTTCTGGTACCTCAAAACTTTATATCCTGCATTAATATCAGGTTTTCTACCCCCATAAATAAAGCCGGCTCCTAGAAGTACCCATATGTAAAAGCTGTTATAGTTGCAAAACAAAGGATAACAAAATGGGGCACAAAATATAGCAGCTTGTGACCTAATGTGCTATCCCAAAGTATAACTATTCATGCTGATTTCGCAGTTAATTGCTTTATTCTTCTAGCAATGAACAGTTATCTCATATTAGTTTCATCAAAGAAGTTTAAAAACATAAATAAATAAAAACTGCACAAGATGTCATTCACAGTGTGCACTTGTACCTCTCTATAGTACAGGACCCCTTTGCTGCATCACTTAGCTTGAGCTTAGACAAAGGTATATATACTTAGTGTACATACACACATATAATATTTGTGGTTATATTAGCAAGTTCCTTCACTAAAAATAAAAATTAAAAAATACTTTTGTGATGCGAGTTTTTTTGCACTTATCTTACTGGAAGATAAACTGTCAGGGTTAGCTGATGATTTTTACACAGCTGCAGGGCATCATGAGTAGAATCATGCTGTCAGATGTGTATAATTCATCACTCTCTCTATCTTGAAATTTCGAGTCACTGTAAGTCATCAAAAATGCAAAAGTCAGTCTTGTTTTATATGCAGTCGTGTGTGCGCGCGTGTGTGTGTGTGTGTGTGTGTGTGTGCGTGTGTGTGTGTAAAAAAAAAAAAATATATATATATTTTTTTTATATATATATTTATATATATATATATATATATATATATATATAATTTTATATATATATATATATATATATATATATATATATATATATATATATATATATTTTTTTTTTTTTTTTTCAGAAACTTGAAATTCATGTGGTCCAGACCATATAATCGGGTTTGCAAAAATGCGGACATCCAAAAAACACAAAAATCTACATTTTGTACATTTTTGCACGGGAAAGGAACCCCCTGCACCCCCCACACCCCATGCAAATTAAATATACCAACTCTGAGATCACACTACAGTAAGGAAGAGGGTAAATTTCCCATTCTGCACTGTACCCCGATCTCCATTCAAAACCTTTGAGTTTTCAGAAACTCAGTCATATGATCTCAACCATATATAGTGCTGCCTTAATAGAGCCAAGAAAGTGAGAGAGAATCTACCCTCAAGTTTGGCTCTAAATTGTGAGTAGAATTTGGCATTATATTATAACAGGCTGCAAGCTATTTATAGAGGAGAGGAGAAGCTAGGTGGCACGTACCACAGAAGTCTGAGCCTTCCCAGGAGTTTTGTTTGGTACTAAAGTCATAGAAACATTTACCTGACATTTATTTTTTGCTGTTTGTCAGAGAGCCTTTTATTATGTTGGTACATTACTGGGGAATCTCTCTGCATCTGAATTTTTATAGATCATTAATGCAGTTGACTTTATAGTCCATGTGGATTAGGGAGCTAAAGGAAGACTATGGAAATGTTAAAGAATGTGAGGACACATGTACCCCAAATTGACTCCATGGCTGACTGCAGTAGTAGTAGGAAGAGTGAATAGGATGTTGCCAGCCTGACATGCTTTTGCAAGATAATAAAAGAGCTGCTTTATCCAAGAAGTCAGCAGAATAGATGTATCGAGGCTGAAATTTTAGTTGGCCTGTTCAATAAAACTCTTTGTCTTATCTTGGAGGCAGGATTAATATTTGCAGGTTGAAGGACTGGCAGTGCATTGCTGTTCAGAAATGTGATTATAAGGTTCAAGGTTTGTACTAGCCATTTTCATATAATTAATTTGGCATATGCAGTGGTGCACAATTAAAGAATTTGGTTGGTTTCCTCAGAATGGGAGAAGTTATAAATTGCAATCACAGTGATGTCAGCATTTGGGAATTTGTGCCAAACAAGCTTAACCACTAGTGTAACTGGGCAGTAGTAGACAGGTTCTGAGGGCACCCATTTTACACATGTTTTACTTAGATTTTGGTCAAGCCCTTGATTCCAATGACCTAACAGTAAACTGAGGAAATGGGAGCAGGGGACAAATCTTGAGTAGGTGAAGACATGGCCTTACAGAAAGAGGGTAGATGCTGGTATCAAAGAATGTTATTGTACTATACTGTGGGGTCCTTATTGCAATCTGTGCTGGTCTAAATATCTAATGAACCTCTGTACCAAGCAAAGGACATTTTGGCCTCTTCAGCTGGGACTGCCTTTAAGGTTGAGGAGCAATTGTCTTGAGTCCAATGTCAAGCTACTTAGCTGGAAACTTAAAAGACCATCACCTGGGAAGGATAGTACCCTGTGGAATGAAAGAAGAATTTGTAAGTGTTAATCACACTGAAATAAACTGCAATATCTGTTGCCACAACGGACAACATACTCTGGAGTTCTGCTAGAAACGTTTACTCTTAAGCTGCTAAAGTTTTCCTGTCACTTTACATGGCCTTGTTCAGCTGCACCTTCAGTCTTATACATGGCTCTGGATGTCTCACCTAAATAATGATATAGGGCTTGTGTGGGGGTACAAAGAAAATTGACCTGTATAAAATGAGGATGCAGATCTACTAGAGTCTGGACTATATTGACAGGCTGAATGCCCTGATTATATTACATTTAGAAAAGAAAGGGATGTAAGGAAGAGTTGATGTGGCATGAAGGGTGAATTGGAGAAGGGACTTCTTATGAGAAGAGAAGCAGGGAGTGATCTGTGGGCTGCAAGTGGATGACTGAAGATACATTCAAGATAGTAAGGAAAAGACAGCTTACTGAAGGAAAGACAGAGCCACTGAATACCCTCCCAAAGCAAGTTGGTCTGTGAGCTGTATACGAAGGGTTCTAGGGAGACAGTAAGGGGAATAAGGGACACATTTGCCTCCTTCCTCTTTCCTTCCAGCTTAACTCACCATTTTCCTTGTATAGCCTTTTTATAGGCTTATATCTGTATCGTAGGCTAATGAACTTCAAGGGCCTTTTTAAGCCTAGCCATGCATCCCAAATCTCTGACAAGTTCTGGTACCCTAGTTAAGTGTAAGCAGGGGTTTGGGAAATGAAACATTTACAAGCAAGGGCCTGGGAGATCAACCATTTGTAGGCTGCCTCTGTCCATTAGAGACATAGTTGCCAAACCAGGGGTGAATTTACTGTTCCCCATCCAGTTGTCCACTTGAATTGAGTTAGGGAGGAACTCTGCTTCACATAGTCTGTGGGATATGTACTTGTCTCTCCAGCAGGTCCTATTTATATCACAGGCAAGTTTTAAGTCTTTCAAACTGGTAATTCTGATGTTGTTTACTTTGCAGATATGCACAAAGTCCTTCAGGGTGGGGTCAGACAATGCCTTGTATGCCGGGTGTAAATTTCCCCTCAATAGCCTATAGGAGACAGAATACAGAGATACAGCTGTGAAGTAGTCTGCATAGGATGTTACTTAAACCCTGTATCCTTTTAGAAAGGAACCTCTCTGGACATTTTAATTACTGGATGTGCTAGTTAGGTACGTACAAAAGTGGGCATTGTACTTAATGATTGTTCTGCCAAATGCAGAATAGAGTAGAACAATGTCCTCCTTGGACCTAGATTCCCTACCTTTGTTTGGTTGCACAACATAGAATGATTTCCTAACTGCTTTAGACACGCGATGGTCAAAGGCTAGATTACTGTCTATTTTTGTCCCAAAGTCCCTGGCTACTGGGTCAACTCCTAGGGGTATGTTGTCAATATGATAGTTACCAGGGGTGGATGACTTCCCAAAGGATGCTGTTTTGCATTTTTGTGGCATTTAGTTTTAGTTTATGGCTCTGACACCAGTTATTTGTCTGTCAGCAATTTCTGGAGAAAACTTGTGTTGGTGGTGGATTCTGTGACTGCTCCTAGTTTGCAGTCATCTCCAGATTTAGTCAGCCAGAGGCCATTGACATTGGTTATAGTTTAGAGATGTAAATGCCAAAATGGAGCTGTCCTAGGACCTATCCCTGAGGGTCTCCACTTGTGACTGGCCTCTTTATAGTGGTAGATTCCCCAATTCCCAAATTTGAACACACATCGTTCAAGGTGTTGTTTGATGAACTCTTTAAGCTTGAAGTATTACCTGTTTGCTTTTGTAGTTTGTCCCCTGAGAATGCACCTCAACTTTTTTACCACTGTCATTGCCCTTCCTGCTTCTGGTGGTAGTCCATCCTGGGTTTGGTCAATACCCCTACCTCTCTTTCCTGCTATATTGCCATTATTTCCACTTCCTTAGTTGATAATTCACAGCACAGTTATGGCTGATGCTATTGTGACAGCTAGTGTCTTCTGACACTATGCTGCATATGTAATTTAAAAATTATTTTTTATAGGTGGTACAGGAAGACCAAATTAAAGAAGCTTATGCACATAGACGGAGCTTAATATCATCACATTTCACTACAGACTGAAGCATTGGCAGTGTCATATGACACCTAGCTCTTACTCTGCTAAGCTCTCTTACAGAGTTATGGTACAAGTACTGTAGCTACATACATAGACAGGGGTCAAACCTGCAGACTCCACATAGTGACAGTAAGGCAGATTGAAGCCTGGACATTGGAGTTATGAGGCAAAACTCACTGAGCCACCATGCTGCTCATTATCAGCCATTTAGCCACCCTTACCCAACAGTCGGCCACAGTCATCCAATGTTACCTTCCGCTAGGACATTCTGCTTGCCTGAGTCAAGCAGCAGGTTTAATTAATTCTATTTCTGTCCTGAAAATGTCTGAGGTAACATTCCCACCTCCTACCCACCATTGGAGGAGTCCTCATTTTTGGAGATGATTCTGTGCTTATATTTGGCATTGGAATGCTTGCATATTGTGAAAAGCTTTCCTCCGTGCCGGTGCTCTATGTAATGGTTGTACAAGGAGTCCATTCACAAAGTCATATTGTCTTCAGCAGTCCAGATGTACCCAAATTCCAAATCTCCCAGTCTCTAAAATGGCTAATCACATGAACCACATTCTACAGAATTTTCCCTTATCATTGACCTCATGTGAAGGCAGAATTTGTGGTTATTTCTGTGGCCCAAAGTAATTCTAGCAGACTTGTATTTTGAGTCCTTTTCTCTTTACTGAGAACACAGAAGAGTATATAGGGTTGAACTCATCTTTCCCTATCAGATATTGCTGGTCTGTATACTCCTAACCTTTGAGAAAATTCGATCCTTCCTAGATGCTGCAGTTAAGGCAACAGTGCTGAAGCTTCTGTGGACACCATCAAGGTCTGGCTTACATGTTGGCCACAGCAGTTTGAGTTTCTTACCATTAATTCTCATTTACTTGAGTTATTACTAGCCTAAGCCTGGACTGACAAATTATCAGAGAGACCCTAAAATATATTCTAGCTGCACCACTTTAGGATTTGTGTCTGTTTGAGAGTACTGTGAAGATGATCACCACTGATGTTTTTTGTGTTTCACTGTTGCAGTCATTACATATGAATTATCTGCTGGCAGGTTGCCCTCAGTCGGCCTGATTAACAAAGTCTTGGGTCCTGCGTCAGATGCTGTCCCTTCTTCCATGACGTCAGGTCATCAGGGGTATAAAACATGCAGCCAATGCCATTACATCAGTCTTTCTTGCCGCGCAGTGCCTGAAGCAGAAGTAGTTCACAAGTGCTGGTCAGCCGACTCCTGAAATTTTCGTTTTCAAGTTTCAGATCCGAAGTCTTCAACTAAAAAGCTAAGTATCCCATTGGGGAAACATTTTCTTGCTCCTTACCGATGTCAGTAAAAGTTAATAATTGCATTACTTGTGGGAAGCAAATACCTCATAAGGATTTTCATTTGTACTGTATTCCCTGCCTAGGCCCTGGCCATAACATACCTTGCTGTCAGCTCTGTGCTTTATTTAATCAACGCACTATCAAACATCGGTACATTTTTGCTTCTAAATATTTTGGCTAACACTTTAATTATCCAGAAATGTCATCAGTTAGCAATCCGACTACTGGAATACCTAAAAAATGCAAAGAAAAAGACAGAGACAGGCCGTTGAGGTCCAAAACTGCCGAAGATGCTTCTCCTAAGCCAGTCGCCAGTTCGCCGACACTCAGTGAGGTGCTTTCGCAGCCCCTGATAGCCGCCACATCTGATTCGCAGGCCTCTACTGATACCCATTACAAGTCCGGTATGCCGCAAGATGCTTCAATTATGGAACCTGCGGATGTCTCTACCTTGGATGGGTCCAGAGCCGCTGTGCAGGCACCGGCTTCTGAGGGTGTTTTCAGGCCTACAGATTTGTATATTAGACCGACGCCATCTTCAAAGCTAAGGTCAAAATCTCAACCTATGCCTAAAAAACCGACACCTGGGCCACATGTGCAGGCCCCTATGCATAAAAAACAAATGATCAAAATGGCTGAAGATTTAATTACTCTGATCAGGGGTAGCCAACCCCCCCTTCTTGTTTGTGTCTTTTGGCTTTTCCCGGTTAGGGGTCACCACAACGGAACTCCGGTCCGCTAATGATTGGCAGTAGATTTTTTACGTGCCTAGTTTGCCAGCCCTGACGCACAACCTTCAAAGAAGGTACGCCCATTCACACATGTCTCCACACAGAAGACGCTCTAGCTGAGAATCAAACGGCACAATGTCTTGCTGTGAGGCGACAACACTACCACAGCACCAGAGGCCTAAAATCTTAAGAACAGGATTCTGTTTCTTCTGACTCTTCTAATGAACAGGAATTGTATATACCTACTTATGA
The DNA here is from genome assembly GCF_019279795.1 of Protopterus annectens. Lineage (NCBI taxonomy): Eukaryota > Metazoa > Chordata > Ceratodontiformes > Protopteridae > Protopterus > Protopterus annectens. The sequence goes on along the minus strand of NC_056729.1, from coordinate 1,193,436,863 downwards.
GGATTCTGATGCAGAAGATTCCATTCCTTCTGCTTCTCCCCCTGAGGATTTTTCTTTTGGGGAAACTTTACATACCTTAAGGGAACATTTCCACTGGGAAAGTCAGGATTTCTCTGAATCTAAAAAGAGACTTAGGGATTTTTTTCTTCTTCCTCAGCATAGGCCTTTGGCTATACCTTCTGTTCTAGACATTGTTGATGTTTTTTTCAGAATCTAGTATGGCTCCTGATTCTCTGCCTCTGTCTCCTTGTAAGCCAGACAGATACTACAGGAGTCCCTGACTCCCACAAATTCCTTTTCAAAAATCCTATGGCAGATCCTGAAACCATTTCTCAGGGTCCCAAGGGCATTAAGGCTTCTACAGCTAAAAATCCTACCCCTTCTGATAGAGATTCCAGGGCACTGGATAGATGGGGTAAGAAGGTTTACACTTCTGCAACCTTGGCAATCAGGGCTTTAAACTGTCAATTTCATATGCTAAAATATCAACAGCATATCATGGGACTGCTTAAACAGAAAATTATGCTAATTTCTGAATGTGTGGAAAACAAAGATTTACAGGATTTATTGCATTCAGCTGAGCAAGTTGGAAAACATACTTTGCAATGTGGTTTTGATTCTTTGGAGGTCTCTTCAGGGCTGCTGTAACTGGGTGTGTGCTAAGAAGGCATGCTTGGCTCAAAGAGCAAAATCTGCCTGATCATGTTAAAGCAAAATTGTTGGATGCTCCTTTACTACAGGGCCGTCTCTTTGGTAATAAAGCTGAAGAAGTTTTAAAAAAGATGGAAGTTAAAGCTAAATCTATGCAAACTGTGCAACCTCCGTGATTTAGTAGGCACTGGCCTACTAAGAACTGATCCTTTCCAGTTCCTTCGAGTGCCACTTAAGTCAAACACAGACATTCCAAAGGCTCCAGGTTTCAATCACAAGGGACTTTCAGGACAAACCAATGGGGTGCCTCCTCCTCCTCCCAATCTGGAAACAACAAGACCCCACCCCCCAATGGTAAGCAGTCTCAATGACTTCCCTTTACACTTACCAAGCACTTACCTTTTAGCCGACCCTTTGGGGGGAAAACTGGCTCTTCATGCAAGAAACTGGCAACTTACAACCCAGGACAAATGGGTTTTAAATATAGTATCCCAGGGATACAGATTTCATTTCCACACGTTGCCAATTCCAAACGGATGGCCAGACCTGCCCCCAAATCAGTGGGCAGAGGCCCAGAAACAAGTACTTTCTCTCATGAGCATGAGGGCTATCAACCAGTACCAGAAGAGGAAAAGGGACAAGGTTTCTATTCGAGACTTTTCTTTGTACCCAGAAAAGACAATTCATGGCGTCCAATCCTGGACTTATCTACTATAAACACCTTTCTGGACATTCCAAAATTCAAGATGCTGACTCTTCACCAGTTACTTCCTATGCTATGCAAAGATGCCTGGTTGGTAACTCTAGATTTAAGAGGCTTACCTGCATATCCCAATCAGGGAATTTGGCAGAAGATACCTCCGCTTCAAAGCAGGCTACTTGCATTATCAGTTCTCTGCACTGCCCTTTGGCTTATCTACTGCACCCAGGGTCTTTACAAAGTGCCTGACTCCAGTAATTTCATTTTGCAGGCAAAGAAATATTCAAATATATCCATACCTGGACGATTGTCCAAATCAGGCAGGAAACAAGGACACTCATCTAAACCATCTGGCATTTGTAAAAAGGGTTCTAACTTGTCTAGGGTACACTTTAAATGAAAAGAAATCACAACTGGTACCCTCTCAACAAATTACTTTCCTGGGTGCAAGCTTGAGTACAACTGCCCAGATAGCTTTCCTTATGTCAGAGAAGCAAATTTATTTGGTGACTTACTTCAAACAGGTGGCCTCAAAAGCCCTGCTTTCTGCAAGGCAAATACTGCAAGCCTTGGGGTTCATGGCCTCCTGCATTCTTTTAATTCCATATGCAAGACTGCATATGAGGAAACTTCAGTGGTACTTAAAAAGTCTATGGAATCAGCATTGTCGCAGCCTGGAAACAATGATTCCTATCATACCTTGCCTGCAACTAGAGTTCCTGTGGTGGGCAGAGACCTGCCACCAAAACAAGGGACTGAAATTCATACCACCCCCTGCCATCCAAATCGTAACTACAGATGCATCAGACTCTGCTTGTGGGGCACACCTAGCAGGGAAGTGCTTTCAGGGCAAATGGAGTCCAAATCAAATGCACCTTCATATCAATCAAAAAGAAATACTAGCTGTACAGAATGCACTGACAGCCTTCAAGGACTACCTTCTTCCAGGACAATTAATGATAGACAAACAACACCACGGTTATGTGGTACATAAACAAGCAGGGGGGTACACACTCCTACCCCCTTTGCAGACTAGCCATGGCATTGTGGAACACGGCCTTGACCTATCAAGTACAACTACAAGCACAATTCCTGCCAGGAAAGCTGAATACTCGGGCAGATGAACTAAGCAGAAATCTCATGGACCCACACGAATGGAAACTGGAACCACGGATTTTCAACATGTTGACATGCAAATGGGGGAGCCCAGACATAGATCTTTTTGCCTCACCCCAGAACTATCAGTTGGACAAATGTTGCACAAGAACTCATCACAAAATAGCCTGGAAAGTGGATGCTCTATCCTTCAGCACAAAATAGCCTGGAAAGTGGATGCTCTATCCTTCAGCTGGAAAAACTTATCGGTCTATGCCTTTCCCCCTCTGCCTCTGATCTCCAAAGTTCTACTAAAAGTAAAACAGGACAAACCAAAAATGATTTTGATTGCTCCAGACTGGCCTCGCCAACACTGGCACCCACTCCTGCGCAATGTGTCACACCTTCCACCGTGGCACCTGCCTCAGACACCTTACTTAACTGTCTCAGCAGAACAACCAAATTCTGCACACTCAGCTCCAAACTTTGAATCTTGCAGCGTGGCTAATCACCTAAATTTACCCGTAGCGTCCCTCAGCAAACCTGTGATGGATGTCATTTTGGAGGCCGAGAAGGCCTAGTACTAGAAAATTTTATGCTGACAAATGGAAAATATTATGTGCATGGAATCAGTCTCAAGGGATAAGCACAGCAGTGCCCAACATTCCTCAGATTTTACAATACTTAACTGAGATGCTTCACAAGGGCCTATCTTTCTCCTCCATAAAAATCCATGCCTCAGCCATTTCAGCTCATTACAACACAGAACCTCCCCTCTTCTCTCATCCCCTGCTAAAGCAGTATCTCAGAGGGGCCAAAAACTTGACTGCCCAGGAGAGCAATAACCCATGTCTGGGACCTCAATTTTGTATTGGAAAAGCTCACTCTCCCTCCTTTCGAGCCAGCTGCTACTGCAGACTTAAAATTTCTCTCCTGGAAAACAGCTTTCCTTTTAGCAGTCACTTCAGCTAGAAGGATTTCAGAATTGCAGGCTCTTATGGCAGTGGAGCCTTTCATCATTTTCCATGCGGACAGGGTATCTCTCAGGACAAATCCATCCTTCATGCCTAAGGTGGTATCCAGTGTGGCTCTTAATCAGACAATTAATTTGCCAACTTTCTTTCCCAAGCCACAGAACAAGGGGGAGCGGGTTCTGCATTCATTGGATGTACACAGACAACTTAGATTTTACTTAAGCAGAACAAAATCTCAAAGGAAATCTGAACAACTGCTGGTAGCATTTGCTGCAGGGGCAGAGGGAAAGGCTATTTCAAAGCAAACCATTTCCAAATGGATAAGCCATTGTATTTGTTTTTGCTATATGCACCATGGAAAGACTATCCCCCAGGGGATCAGATCCCATTCCACCAGGGCTGCATCTACTTCTACAGCCGTTCTCAGAGGTGTTCCTACCAGGGACATTCTAGAAGCTGCTACCTGGAGCTCAGCTCATACGTTCACCAAACATTACCATTTACCACTTTTCTCTAAATCCAGAGTTGGCTTTGCCACTGCTGTCCTGCAGAGCCTTATAGCTGGTCCTAATGCTGTATAATTCCCTCCACCCAACCATTGCTTTGGGAATCTACCCAAATGTAATGACTGCAGCAGTGAAACACGAAGAACATAGTGCAGTTGTGTACACTTACCATAAATGTAGATGTTTGAGTGTATTCACTGTTGCAGTCTCCTGGTTACCCTCCCTCCAGCCCCCTATTTTTCTTTGGCTATACCTCTACTTTCTTTCACTATGCTTAAAAGCCCTTTTGGTGTATTTGCTTTTGGGATTGGAGGTATATTTTTTGTCTTTCTAATTTTATTTGCTCCCCATTTGGGGGGCACCTGACATCTGGGGCAAGAAAAACTGATGTAATGGCATCGGCTGCATGTTTTATACCCCTGACGACCTGACGTCATGGAAGAAGGGACAGCAAGCGACGAAGGACCCAAGACTTTGTTAATCAGGCCGACTGAGGGCAACCTGCCAGCAGATTACCCAAATGTAATGACTGCAACAGTGAATACACTCGAACATCTATATTTGTGGTAAGTGTACACAACTGTACTTTCTCCAATATAGGAAGCAGGTAGTCTTTCTCCAAAGACAAGCATTTTGCCAGGCCTCATTATATTGTCAGCATTTAAGAGATGAATAAAGTGCAGGATTATAGTCTTTGCTAAGTCATGGAGAAAAATCCTGATTATTCATGCTGGACTTTGTTTCCTGAGTTCATAAATTAGAACTCGACTTTCTCGACACTTCCATCCAGTTTTTTTCTATATTGTCCCAGATAAGTTGTATTTTGTGGATATGCCTCTGAATGAGAGCCACTGATAACAGTACCCCATTAGGGGAGAACAAAGAGTTTCCACTTGATTACCAAGAAAATAGAAGATACAACACAGAGCATAATGTCAATGTTCAGAACTGGTCAGTCCTTTACCAGCTGTGGTATCCCCATTGCGGGCACTCTTTCCTCTGAGAAGATGCTTAATATGATCTCCCTGCAGATGCAGTCCACTTTGACTGGCATATTACTATTTGGGAGTTCCATCTTAAATTCTGAACTCTAAAATGGAGAATTGCCAGTGCCAGTTCAAGGTCAGCAGTGTGTTATTTCTTCTGTGTTTGCACTGTTCACCAGGAGCTAAACAGTGATGGTAGAATTCCACCACTGTGGTGCTTTGTTTCTCATCTGCCAGGATAACTTGCTCCTAGTAGCCTCCTCTAAGCCAAAGTTTCATATCCAGCTTAATTTCTCACAGTTCGGTAGATCAGCATCGAGTTAAGTCAATCCCATTTGACCCCCATTTATATCCCTTCAGATCATTGGGGATGCTTAACACGGTACATAGGTGGCCTTCCTGCTGTTGAACAGGGAGCAGGAAACTCACCACGCCTTGACAGTCTTGTGGGGCTATTGCACGAATCCTTGTGTGATTACTGGGCCTTATTCCAAGCTTTATATAGTTCTGCCCAGACCTGCTATGTTCCTTTTCAGCACCTGGCATTAGATGGCAATCATCCAGTGGTTTCAGCACAGTAAGAATCTAGAACCCCCTTGTCATCAGTCACTTCTTGTTGAAAACTTAAATGATAGCTAGTGTCTGAGCATCTTTTTCTAGGTCCCCTTTTCAGGCCAGCTTATTTACTCTGAAGCTTATTGCAGGTGCATTGATTCTGAACTGGGAAACTTTCGCATTGGGCTAACCAGCACAGAATAATCTGCAGCCCAAAAGACAGACGTCTCCACATAAGTGTCCTTAAACTCATGTTCTTTAACTCATAAGTATATAGGTAATTACCACTATGGACCGTAAGCCCAATTTCCCAATTACCCCAGAGAACTGTCTAGTTAAATAACTTGCTCAAAGTCACACAACAGGCAAGTAGAGGTTGAGGGACTCGGATTCTGGGCTACCAGAAGCAACAACTAACCATAATCCTCTGCACTGTCTGCTAGGCAGTGTCAGTTGTTTTATAGTTGCTCTGATGTAGTCAGCATGACTGTTATATTTTATATCAACAAGTTGGATGATTATTCCCTTTCTTTGGCATCTATTGAAATGCTTGGTCTGTGATGGTTCACTTTCTGTGTTTCTAAAGACCTTCATGGGATTCTTAACTAGGAGTTTCCTAAGCACATTGTAGTGGGAAATCAATCCCATCTCTTTGGCTGTGCTCCTCCAAACTTGGTGTTACCCACTGATAGGCATTTATGCAGTCATGTAATTGTTAATAAAGTCTTATGTTTAGGAATATTTTTAGTCATAATCTATGCAGTTTAGAAAACAAGTGCAAATAGTGGGTGTTGAATAAAACCAGAGTATCTAAGGGGAACCACAGTAACACCAAGTGTAGCCAGATGCAAGGATTGAAACCAGACCTGTGAAAATCTGATGCAGCAACACTTACCATTACACCACCACTCACTTTCTCCTTTTACAGCTCCATTGGTTGAGGCCCAGAAGTTTGGGCTGATTGTTGCTATGCTTGTAGAATGGAAGGATTGGTTCCTTTATACCTTGCCATGTTTCACCATCCTCTAAGGAGTTCTCCTGAAATGTTACCAGTGCCATCCTCTTCATCCTACTTATCATGGCCTGCAACCTACATGCATTGCTCTTGTGTGAAGAGGTTGTTTGCCAAGGGCTCATTGTCCTGAATTAGACCAAAGATGATCCAGTTGTCTGTTTTGGCTGAGGAAACTCTGATACTCATTTTTGTGCAGAGGCTGTTCAAGGCTCTTATGTTGGAGTTTTATTAGATAAAGGACCTGCTTATCCACTTCCATGAAGAAAGATATTCCAAAAGGTCGTCTTCGACAAATTTGGAAACCTTTGACCTTGGTTAGAATAGGACCTGACCCTAGAGGTTAAAATAGCTTCCAGGAATCCCTTACACAGGTAATATCTGTACTGCTAAATTGAAGCCCTCCACTAGAGTAGCAGTCATTGATTTGTCACCCTGCAGTCTTTCCTTTTTAGTTGTCTTTGTCAACTTAGTTTGAGTAGTAGTCTATTAAAGTACAGTTATCAGCCATTTGGGCTTACATGTACACCTTTAAGGGAGTAAGCTTTCCTAACATATTGGTCAAACAGTGTCTGAAAAAGTCACTGTTACAATATTCAGAGTTTGTCTTCTTTGCCATTTTGGAACCTTAACTTTGTGTTAGAATGCCTAGTCTGCAGATCTTAATTTGTTTGGAAGACCTTGCTTCTTGTGGTTATTACCTCAAGAAGAGATTCAGACTTCCAAACAGTTGCTTTCGGTGAAAACTGTGTGATCTCCTTTATTGACATGATTATTCTAAGGACATATGTTTTACTTCCTAAGGATGCCCTGCAAGTCTTTATAGCCAGTCTATGTATTCCCCCCATCTTCTTCCAGCCCTAAAAATCTAAAAAAGGCTACTGTACTTCATGGATTGCTCAAACAGAGTAGATACTTTCTGGCATGGATTAATACTGCAAAATGGGGGTTCAGATGTTTTATCTTGTTAACTAAACGTTTTGAAAATGTTAAACTGGGGTCCCATCTGCTTCAGGTGGATGTAAAAGATCCTGTGGCACCCATCAAAAAGAGAAGGGGAAGTCTCCTAATGCCCCAGCCAAATTTCCCCTGGTAGAATAAATACCATCATGGGTTCCCCTGAAAAGAGGCTACTAGCCTAGTGGGACTAACCTGGTCAACAAAAGGAAAACTAAAAATAAATAAATAAGACCTTTATAAATGGAAAGCTCTTTACATTGCCTTTGTTACTGTTTACTTAAGAGCTGCATTCCAGGACAGGTAAAGGGTCACTTCACAAGAAGGCTAGTCATCTTCATAATTTGTTAATGAAGACGTGACCTACCTCCTTTCTTTGCAACTGGTCACATCTCTTGTCGTAGAAGTGGTTACCTAATGGTTGGTCTCCAGCAAAGTTGGATAGTCTAGATACAGGCCACTCCTCAGTCTGTTTTGTAAGGAACTCCAACAGTGGGTGTCATTACATATTTTGTCTTACCTCTTTGTTACTTTCCAGGAATAGTGACCTTCAGAGCCTCCACTGCAGGAGAATGCTTCCATCACCATCTCCAGGCCATGGATCTGAAAATATCCAGGAGAGTTGTTGGCACTTTTCAGCAGGACTCGGAAGGTAGCCAAGGTCAGCTTTGCTACATCCTAAAAGGAATGGCATTGAGGTGTAATGGGTACCACTGGCATTTATGAACCTCACGTTAGTGTGTTCTAGACCCCCGTGGAGACTGAAGTCATACAAGAAAAACAATGGTATCTAACTGCAAAAGGGATGCTGTGCTGATTGATGGGGTGCATCAAAGGAGATGTTAAATGGAGGTCTATTCTACCAATCCTGGTGTTAGTGCTGCTCTGGTGATAGTCCATGTAGAAGTAAAAGAACCCTAAATATTATTTGTAGAAAGAGTAGAGAGGATTGGTTCCTTCATGCCTTTGTCTTGCTTCACCATCTTACAAGGATTATCCTGAAATATTGCCAGAGCTATTATCATTATCCTGCTAGTCACAGCCTGCACACAACTCACATAAGTTTTATGGGAAAGGATTCTTGGCTAAAACACTACCGATTGCTGTTCGCATGTTGTGTGGATGAAGTTGTACTTGCTGGCTGATTTTGTCCCTCAATCAGTCACTTCAATGACACTAGTAAGCATTTTGTCTCTGAAGCAGTCTGATACTTTTATTATCCACAGCTGGAGTTCCATTCTGTGGCTTACTGATATAAGCAGCAATATGTGTGCATGTGTAGAATTTTTCTCTCAAGGGAGGCGAGACTGCTTTACTTATTTAATATCGTACAGAAATGACTCCTCATAAGTAAAAACATTTGTTTGTTTATTTTACCACAGTATTGCACTCATCAGTATTGACTCATTTCAGGCTCAACCCTGATGAAATACAAAACATTTCACAAACAAAAAGGCAGAAATGTAAGCAGTAATGGAGTAGTTTGGATTAGTTACAAAGGAAAACTGCGAGCTTTCTAGTAAACAAACAGATTGTAATGTACAATACATAGACATTAGTTTCTAAAGTGGGTCATCCTTCAGTAATTCTGTAAGTAGAGAAGTGGAAATGCAAATAATGTGTTATGTTGTGAACTGTATTGAAGTAGAAGCATTTGGCCTGGATGGAGAAGTGCTTTTGAGATGCATTCTGAATTTGGAATAAGTGTTGATTTCCTTTAGATTGATGGAGAGAGCTTGTCAAAGAGAGGTGCCTGAGAGGAGAATACATGTGCAGTGTTGTGAAGTTTGTTTTTAGAGGTAATCAAAAACAGTCTCCTGATTAGGATAGCTTCCAGTAGCCTACTTCTGGCTTTTGGTTTGCCACGCATCATTTGAATCATTAAGCAAGCATTGTTATTTGAGCCCTGTCACTGAACGAATAAAAAGAAGTGTGAAACTGTCAATGGAGAGTGTGTGGGCTTTTCTGTGTCCTTTTCTTTTGTAAAATGTTTTTGTGTTCTTTGTTTGCATATCAGGTATACACCCTGCAGTTATCGAGGAATGGAAGAGCGGATGACGCATGGCACACATGGCAGCATGTCCAGATTGACAGATCAGTCCAGACACAGCAGTTCCCACCGTCTAAATGACCAGTCAAGGCACAACGCTAGAGATGTGGGTAACCCTGCCACTCATATTACACATGGCACCAGCATGAACCAGGTCATTGAAGAAGATGGAGCCAGCGCATGACACTGCCACCCCTTTTAGAGAGGCCTGAGAGCAGTCACATCTAGTGCTTACATTCCCGGCAACAAGTGCTTCTGCAGGTGGCCCACAGAGCAGTGACTGTGAGTAAGTCCACTTTTGGCACAGAGACAGAGGTCTGGGACTGTTTTCTCTAATTATGGCTTTTGCTAGCCATCATTTTCTTGCTGGGTATAACCTCATAAAAGTATTTGGTGCACTGCGTATAATGATAAAAGGAGATAAAGAAAGAAATACAAGTGGTCAGCAATTTTTTTTCTCCTGCTGGATCTGAGCCTTCAGTCTGCTTTTTTCCATTTAGTCCATCTCCAAAGATACTTCAGATAATGCCGAATCCCACAGATTTCACACACAACTGTCTTTAGAAATCCTAGAGGGTATACTTGCCACATTGCATCCCGTGAGGACTCCTGTAGCAGAAACCACATTAATCCAAGCATATTCCATGTGAATACTTTCTCTGGAAAAGCCTGACATTTTAAAAATGAATTTGTTTTGGAGTCCTTTTCAAACAAGAAAAAAATGTAAGGCTAAAGGAGCATTCCATATACTTCTGCTTTGATTATGGTTCTGACTGTTAAACTCTTTTTCTGATTTTCTTCTGTAGCCAAAACAAAAGCTGTATGCATTAGTCTCTTAACTCCAGTGGTAGTACAACACTGAGGTGATAACTGCGTCTAGTAACCACTGACATATTCATCATGTACCCTTTTTGGATATTCCTAGTTCATTTTCCTCACTTATGCATAACATCGCACTTGTTACTTTATTTTGGTGTTTTTATACATAAAGGAGAAGCATGAACTCTCAGCTAGTACATTTGAAGCACCTGTGACCTCTTTAAACTCAGTTTAGACTTCCTGATTCATTGACCGACTGTGAACAAACCTTTTTTGTTCAGTATTGTAAATGCTATTACTGTCCATTTAAGAATAGAGATAATCACAAGATGTAACAACTTGGTTTGGGATATCATATGCCTCAAAGAATCCATCGATATACCCATCTGTATCTTAAGAAGGTACATTTCAGCATCCCCCTATTCGTTTTTGTATCTACCTCAGGCACAAATTAAGTTACTACTCAAATGTTATGAGTTTGGGTAACTTGCAGCATTCTTCTGCATCAATAATAGCGTAATGGTAAATACAACTGCCTTATTCCATAGCAAATCTAGCTTAATTGTAAGTAACTTGAAATTCTGCCCCTGTTGTATTCACTGAGCTGTCTGTTCATGTCTTATCTAGTAGGCATCTGCGTCTGAGCAGAAGGATAACGTCTCCAGTCAGGTAGATGAGCATTTGATAGGTAGCAAAGACAGTTATAATCCGTCAGTCCACTTTAGCATGGTAGTAACATCATCAGTATAGTTAAGTCAGAGACCATGAGTATGATATGTGTATTAGCAGTCAGTCTGAAACATTTTCTTCCACGTAGAGTTATGTAGCCCACTTCAAACATTTTAGAGTTTTACTTTAGTCAAACTAGGTAAGCCATTCCATGAAAGCTTTTTGACTGAACTAAGTCTTTTCTTTTTCTTTGTTGATCAGATGGCATTTGGTCGCACATTCCATTGCGATACAAATTCACCTATACCATAACAGAAGGAGGTGTAAATACATTTATTAAATTACCCCTCTGTTTTTTGTATGCAAATGAGAAAAGAGCCAATTTTTACATTTTAACTAAAGAGTTGCACTGTCAGTGCCACTGAGGAGTTTGTTTTAATCTGTGTGTTTTCCGTCTTTCTTTTGTAATTCTTAGTATTTTTGACCAAACTTGAACAGCGTATTCGTATGTAATGCTAGGGCTCTGTAAAGCTGCAGAATAACATACTGTATCAGTAGAAACCACCAGTCTGCTATAGTAACTTCTTTCTGTTTGCCCTCTGAAAAATTATGGAGAGATACTATTTCATATCAGACATCCTCATACTTTTTTCTGATACCTTAGTGTAGTAAACCATTAAAGGCAGAGATTAATAGTTTCTTTTCTGTGATATTTCATTCGTACTTTGTAACAAGTCATTATTTAACATGTTGACTATTTTGGCCAGTCTAATATCACACATTCTATTCTTAATATGTTTTCTTGTTAACTACTAACAGATGTTCACTACTAACAAGAGTGATCTTTGAACCCTGTACAGCGCCAGTATTGTGGACTCCTTTCTTAAACTGACCCATTTGAATCCTCTGTTACATTAGTTTTGTTTCCTACATGGAGGCTATAATTTTTAGGTCATCTAGTTAGTAGTAAATTAGAAGGGAGCTTATTAGATAGTGGCTGTGTCTAAACAAATATCAGTTATGTTGCTTACTTATTGTAGAGGTGTAGTGAGTTACTACTTCATTTGTTTGTACCCCTGTTGCTGTGTATTTGTATGCGTAGCCTTATGGTCTTGGTTTTCCCAGTGCTGTTCCTCAGCATCCACTTCAGTCAAGATTTTTAATGCATTATAGAAGAAAGCTAATTCTTGTTCTTCTGTTGAAGATGTACCTAATCTTCAGCCTACCTCCATTGCTAAATCTTCTCAGCCCTCTAGAAGAAGGAAGACAGCTAGATACAAACAAAGTCCTTTAAAATGCCAGCCCACCTCACCTAACACCCTGTCCTTCATCACAATTTCACAAGTAGACTCCTGCCCAGATGGCCCATAACAGTCCTGAGAATTCCATCTAAGATTGGTAGAAGGATTATTTTCTTAGTTTGCCTCATCCTGGGCAGCCATCTTTCAAGACGGTTGGATTCTTGGCAACATAATGACAAATGCGAAAGAGAAATTATCTCAGGTTCAGTCTTCCATGTTGATAGAGAGTCAGACCCAGAGCCTGAATATAGGCCATTTAAGTATTTGTAACTCTAAGTCTTGAGCAAACATCTTTTCATCAAGTTCTTCATCAGTGAACATGCTACTTATGCAGTTTACATTATGCCTGTAAAACTACTTTTAGTTCTAAAACTCAAAAATAAAAAACACGCAGAGTTTAAAGAAATAGTGACATCTTGATAAGAGGTATAGCAAGGTCTACCTTTAAATTCAGAGACTCTGGAAGATTATGTAAAACAGTAAGTGGTAATAATCTTTGTTTGTTGCTTAAAGGAGAAACTAGATTTTTCCCTTATGTTATTTAAGCAAGCTTTATGTGAAGAGTTTGAATAGCAACTGTATTTTTAAAGCCTAGTTACTATTTCAGTATTTTGTGGCAGGGATATACAAGTAGGGTTTCACATGATGTAATCTCAATTACGTAATGTTAAAAGTCTGAACTCTGATAGAATAAATTGTAGTTCATGTTGTAAACCATGTGTTACATGATTTGGATATAAAAATGATATACAGTTAGATCTTGGACCTGCTATAAAACCGAAAGAATAAACCATTAACATCTACCTCGAAGATTCAGATCAACACACAAAAAAAAAAACAGATCCATGGCAAAGAAGCTATATTTCAGCACAATACACAGAACTGTGGTTGTAACCCAGTAGGTTGTGGCAGCAGTCATGAAAGAAAAGTCTTACGTTGTGAAATCACCCATTTATATGGAATATGCATGAACAAAGCAGGGGGGGGCCATGCCTGCATCCACTAAAGGAAGCCAGTCTCTGCTTGTGGGAATTTGGAACCATCTGGACCATTTCCTGATAGCAGTCCAAATCTTAGGATGTCCATATGTCATAATACACATTTTTTCACTTTGTGTCCTCTTCAGTATCTTTGTCTTCTTTAGGGTAGCATTTATACCATTTTATGGAAGTAAAGAACCCTGGAAGCCAGCCTGATTGTTTCAGGATAACATGTGTTATGCACTTATCTGTGTTTAAAAGTGATTTATCAACCTGGTATCTCCAAAGAAAATATCCACAGTGCTTATTTTTAAGTACTTTTTTGTTAAGAAATTCTTCTTAAAGTGGTTTGAAATGCAAGCCTGTCTTTCTTTTATACTTGTTTTTGTCATTCCCCCACCTGACCTGACGACTATTCACTGTTTTTGGTTAGCTGATCGCATTCCTTGTTCCTTCTACCATTACTTCTTGTCCTCAGATTGCATTTGGAATAAGGTGTAGCAAAGGGTTAGATGGCCTTTCTTGCAGCTGACAAGAGCAGTTAAAGTTGTCATCCCAAGGACAATACTTGTAGTGACTATCTCCAAAATCATGTAACAAATAACTGCTGCTCAGAACAGGCGTCAGGCTGAATTGACTGAAGAAAAAAGCTCAGAACCAAAATGTAAACACTGGGAGTAGTCACACAACAACTACTCAAAAGTCTTTTCAGACCAGAAATACAAAAGTATATGAGAAGTAAAATCTCAAATGTCTGTTCAGACCAAATAATAATCCAAGAAACAAAGTAATATCCACGAAAATTCCTTCAGTAAAAAAGCTTTAATTGGCAAAACAGGTGAGCGCTTTCGCTAAAATAGCTTTGTCAAACCTTCTACACAAAATATAAAAAGAGAACTCCTTATATATAAAAAAGTTACTACTGATTTGAGGATGACCTCATAATCAATTAAACAATCAATCAAGAAATGCAAACCATTAAATTAATATATATACACTTGATACAACGAACATAACATTTCTTGAACATTAATTAATCATAATAACCAGTGTAAATAAATAGTTTAATTTTAAAAAATAATATCAAACAAAGATACGTATATATATTAAACAAAGATGTTTGACAAGTAAATTAATACTCAAATTTACTTAAAATGTAATTTTCTGTTTCTAAGTACAGGTTTTAAAGGAACTTTGTCATTAAGCCCAGGAAAAACATGAGCTTGTAAACGAATAATCCAATTAATTTCATTTCTGTCTGTAAAGTTTGTAATATTCCAATTATTACAGGGAGAAATGAAATTAATGTTCAAGAAATGTTATGTTCGTTGTATCAAGTGTATATATATTAATTTAATGGTTTGCATTTCTTGATTGATTGTTTAATTGATTATGAGGTCATCCTCAAATCAGTAGTAACTTTTTTATATATAAGGAGTTCTCTTTTTACATTTTGTGTAGAAGGTTTGACAAAGCTATTTTAGCGAAAGCACTCACCTGTTTTGCCAATTAAAGCTTTTTTACTGAAGGAATTTTCGTGGATATTACTTCATTGTTTCTTGGATTATTATTTGGTCTGAACAGACATTTGAGATTTTACTTCTCATATATTTTTCTATTTTTGGTCTGAAAAGACTTTTGAGTAGTTGTTGTATGACTACTCCCAGTGTTTACATTTTGGTTCTGAGCTTTTTTCTTCAGTCAATTCAGCCTGACGCCTGTTCTGAGCAGCAGTTATTTGTTCATGACTTTATTCATCATTAATTATTTGCTCAGAACTGTTTCTTACGTGGTAGTGTTTATCATTTATTTTACTACCTCCAAAATGTGTAAGTTTTGGCTTTTGTACAGCTGGTAGTCTGTCCGACCTTTGAGTCCTCCTATAGTTGTGTCTTGTCCCCAGTGTCCTATCATAGAGGAGTAGTAAGTGTGATTAGCACACTTGAATATTGCATCTTAATAATACATCCTTACCTAGCCATATTTACTGGGATCAGTCACAAACCTTGATTTTGATATTGGAACAGATTCCATGCCCCCATGCATGTCCTTTGGATTTCCTTTTCACTTACAATGAGAGTTATATACTTGTGATTTATGTTTTACTTTTCATAAGCCACACATTTCTCAGAATAGGTGCTGTATTTTGCATATCTTTAATAACACACTTTTAAGCTCTCCTTTATTTAAATATGCTTTAAATAGTCATTTTTAAGCTGAGAAGGGGACTTCATAGGTTCATAGGTGTTTACTAGGGTAACGACCACAAGGGCCTTTTTTAGCCTAGCCATGCATCCCAAAGCTCTGACAAGCTCTGATGCCCTTGATAAGTGTAAGCATGGGCCTGGGAGATGAACCATTTGCAGGTTACCTGTGTCCATTGGAGACCTAGGTACCAAACCAGGGAAGAATTTCCAGTTTCCCATCCAATTGTTCAAGTTGCACTTGAATTGGGTTTGGAAGGAACTCTGCTTCACAAGGATGGAGAGCTTGTTCCATAGATGGGGTGCGTTTGCATTTACCATCCCTTGGCTGCAATTTTGTCTATCACTGCATCTGAACTTGCACTTATTTCACATGATGAGCACCGTTATCATGCACTAAGCATGCTTGAAGGTGGGAGGTTGGTATAATGGTTAAGGTGTTTACCTTACAGACACGAGGTGCAGGGTTTGATTTTTACATGAGATAATTGGCTAGGCTTCAAATGGCCCACACAAGCAGTTAGCCTAGTACTAATGTATGAGCTTATGATGCTTATTTGACCATTGTGAACTGCAAAAATTCACTCTCTTCACACTGGATTACTGTCAAGTAAATTTCTGTTTTTATTATATTAAGTAAGGGGTACAGAAAACAAAACTGCCTACATGTGCAGTATTTGCTTACCCCACGCAAATGCATTATTTAAATTTCAGTCTAAATTCAGTTTTTTAATTCAACTGGAATTCAAAATCTTGGCAGTATTAATCATAACATGTCGCCATGAGCATCATCATCTTGTCTTATTGTTTGCCGAATCGTACATCACCATATAAATCATGAGTAGTGAACAGTTTAAAAATTAATAAAGAAAAAAAGTTTTTGTAAAAGCTCTGTGGTTGTGTTCTGTGGGAAGGATACCATGCAGCAGTTGAATGGTCAGAACTGGGGACTGTGATGCATACACGCATGACCCCTGGAGATGGGTTTTCACTTGTATTGCAGAAGTCCCTTCCACAAAATGGGAGGCATTGAATGACAGAAAGTCTGCTAGTTTCTTAGTGTATCATATTTGTTGCCAGTTTTAGCTATCCAGCAACTTATAAAGTTGCTTTATTTCTGCCTCATCCTTGTCCAAACTGTTGTGCTGTGTTTGAACACTTTCAGGAAAGGTTTTTCCACATATCTTACATTCTGCATACAAAAAAAATACTTCTTACTCCTGAACACACCCCCTCTGATGCGCATTCTTTTTTGTTTGAGAGACCTTTCCTTCCTGAACCTTGATTAAATTCTAGAGGACTTTTCCATAATAAGCAATATATTCATATGCATTAAAGTTGCCAGCATAACTAAATGAGTTACCGCCTCCCTTCACCTACATTTAAATCAAACCCTGTTGATATTTCTGACCTACGCATTTTTGTAACATGTTCAGAGGTAGATGGGTTTAAGCTTGTGCAGGCACAGAACAGTGTAACTGAACTACATTACAACAGTAAAGCATCTTAGGAACATGAATGATGCAAATCAGTAATTTGTGTATGAGTATGTATGTATGTGTGTGGTGTATGCGGTGTGTGCATGCTCGTGTATCCCCATACACACATCTGTATACATTATATATAAACACACACACACACACACACACATGCAGAAATCCCTTTTTTCATATTATAAAAAAATAAATAAATAAGACCTTGCCCGAAAATGCTATACATACAGTTCAAAAACACATACTGTGAATGAGTTCAGTAAAGAAAAGCAGTGATAGATGTTTCTTTTAGTTGGCTAGGTTTGTGCTTGTTTTGCCAAGACTATGTAGATTTGTAGAAAAGGATCTGGAATATATACGCCATTTGTTTGGTTATGGTCACTGCCTTTCATTAAATCATGCCATTTTATTATCTTGTCCCTAGTGTCATGCCCAGTTTCTGATTAGTTACCAGATTTACAGGAGGTTGTAAACATTGAAATATGAAGCTTTTAAAGTAAAACTACCCTGTTGATCTAACCACTTGTGCCACTGCTGCCAAGGACGCAAGTCAGATATGGCATTTGGAAATGTGGAACAGGCATTAATGGTAGGCAAACCCTGCAGGCGTGCAGCAGTCTAGCTGTTGTGCATCCTAGCTAGTATTTGCTCTTACTTTTATTTCACAGTTCCTGTTTTTCTCTTTTGTGCGTATATTGACAGTATTATATACACATCATATCTATATAAATATTAGTGGTTTCAATGTTTCATTTTTTAAAAAATGTCAACTGAAAACCTGAAAAAACGTAACATTGTAGATTTATTTCTCCGCAGGTAGTTGACAAATGTAGTAAGCATTTTCTTCCTTCAGGTGCTGCGTAGATTCGTCAGCTTGTCTTCTTGCAAGTTTGATAAAGAATTTAAAGAGTGACACTGAGTTAGTACCCTGCATAAGAGAGAGAGAGGACAGATAAAAGTTGTTTGCACATTTCGATACCTGAGTTACAGTAATATTGAAAATCAATTTCCAGAAGTGTTTTTCTGTGGAATTTTAGTATCGAATACCAAACTCTGTGATCTTTTTATGTGACTCGATTCCCAAAAGCCTATGATTTTTTTTTTTTTTTTTTTTTTTTTTTAAAAGGAAACTGTAATGTTGTGGGAACTTCTTTTTTATTAAAAGTTACATATTTTGCTGTACTGGAGTATAAGAAAACTGCCATTATAGTTTTGTTGACTGGGGGTTTGATACAGCATATGTTAACATATAGTATCTGTCAAGATGAATGCCTCATAAATGTCAAAATTAAATTGCAAGCAGTTCCCAAGTGCAGTGCATTTTAAGAACATTTACACTGGTGCTTCCCTTCAATGTAGTCTGAACATGTATACTTGCTTATTTAACACACAGCAGGAGAAATAAAGTTTAAAACTAGCTCTTTGTTAATATGTGTAACTCTGGTACTCATAGCCAGCATGGTTATGTACTAGAAGGTAGCTGTTTTTTTTTACTTGCACTCAACCTCAGTAGAGAATTTTTTGTTTACAGTAGAGTTGTAGCATTTTTTGTAAAGAAATATTTTTGTGTTTAGCACTTTAACTGTGAATTGAACTGCTGAAAATGTAGATGTACATTTTGATTTTAACTGGTTGTTTTTTAATAAAAAGAATAAACTGTTTACACTGTAGTGTTTTATTATTTGTCTGCGTTTATTTTTATTATTTTATTTTATTTATTGACATTTGTTGACCAGGAAAGTCCGACTGGGACAGAAGCCCATTTTCAGTGGAGACCTGGGGAGAAAAGCTCGACAAACACATTATGATTGCACACTATTTTGCAAGAATTTACAGTACAAAACAGTACAATATAACAAACTGAGAAACAGACTACTAAATTGTAGGAAGTTACAATATCAGAGAGAAAAACGGTCATTTACAATATACACACACACTTTTATTCTTTTGTAAATATTGAAATAGCTTGAAAGTTAAGAAAGAAAAAAGATCACTAGGGGGTAATGTTAGGTTGAAAGAATTAATAAAGGGAAAGAAAAATCAATAGTGGGGTGGCTTTAAAGGGCTGAGGGGCTAGAATAATAGTAAAGGTTAGTAAGATTTATAGTAAGAACAGAGTAGTTTAAAGTAACTTCTAGATCAAAAAGAGTTTCTACTGGTTTTATGGGTAAAGATTGGGGTAAGCTAGAGGAATGCACAAAAAGAGTAGGATGTTTATCTGTTTGGAAATTACCTCCAAACCAGGAACCAAACACATGATACACTTGTAATAGGTGACTCTATCGTCAGGCACACTGACGTCCTGCTCACCAGGCTGAAAAAGGAGAAGGTCACGGTGAGCTGCCTGTCGGGCGCTAGGATCCGCCACATAACACAAGCACTCAGGTCACTCCAGGGCAAGTACAAATATGACTCAGTCATTGTCCATGCTGGTGTGAATGACCTGAGAACGTACCTCCCTGGACTACATGAAAAGAGACATAGAGGAGCTCTCTGAGCATGTAGCCCAGGCCGGTATGACCCTGACCTTGAGTAGCATCTTACCCTCACCAAGAGTGATGCCACAATATGAAGACAAGATGATCAATTTCAACAATTGGCTTAAGTGTTGGTGTCATTCAAAGGGGATCCAATGCCCATCAGCCTGAGATGACATGCTCGACAAGTCACGATGCTTCGCTAGGGACGGCTTGCACCTGTCACCCCTGGGCTTTCGGATATTGGCAAAGGCTCTTGCTACCCCCATAGTGCCCCTTTTAGGCAAGGCTCAAAAGACAAACCCACCTCCATAGGTATCGCAAGGGATAAGAAACTAAGAGCAATGCTACTCAACGCCAGAAGTCTAAACCTCAAGATGCACGCACTCGAAACTCTCCTTAGCATGGAGAACATCGATATCTGTGCAGTAACAGAAACCTGGTTCACGGCTCCCGAGAGCACCCCAGCACTACCAGGTTATACCTCATACCATGCTTTTTGGCCCCAAAACTTGGACCGAACCACAAAAGGAGGGGGGGTATCAATATTCGTCAAAGATAACCACACCTCCAGGTTGGTGGCACAGCACGAAGCATCAGAGACTATCCATGTGCAACTAACTGTGGATAAAACTGCCTTCCAGTTTATAGCCTGCTACAGACCACCCTCCCAAACACAGGAACCCCACTCGGCCTTCCTGAGAATACTGGAAAATATGAAGGTCTCTCCAAACACCATTATATTGGGTGACTTCAACTACCCAAACATAGACTGGGAGCATTACTCTAGCTCCAACACCCTAGCCCAAAGGTTCCTAGAATTTATAAACTCAAATGCTGTTACCACTCCCGCAAGAGGGGAAAACATACTGGACCTGATCATCACCAACATGGGGACACTATGCTCCAGACCAGAAGTGTTATCCCTCACTGGTAAGATCAGACCATAAACTAATCCCACTGGATATTCACATCCCGACCCCACCCCCTGCCCAGAAAACCACAGTGAAAAACTTCTCTAAAGCAAATTTCACATGCCTCAAAACCGAGGCGAAATCCTTCAAAGCCCCCGGGCCTGTGGAAAATATGGCCCAGACCGCAGAATCCTTTATAAACGCATTCTATGAACACCTTCAGGAATGCATGGATCATGCAATCCCAAATAAAACCAAGACCCAATCCTCCAAAGGCAGGCGTCCTGTCTGGTGGACCCCAGCCATAAACAAACTATACAATAGAAGGAGGAAGCTACTACATGATAGAGCAAAATCCCAAAAGGGGAAGGCATCTCTGATCAGTATTAGCAAAAAACTACGGGCACTCATAAAATCGTCTAAGGCCAGCTTCGAGAGAAAAATTGCACAGGACACTAAGGATAATCATAAGGCTTTCTTTAGTTATGTTAGGACTCTGGGTGGGAATTCCCAGATATGCTCAGAATTAATCCAAAATGACAAAAAATACACCAAGCCCACAGACATTGCCAACATCCTAGCTGACAGGTTCAGTGCAAACTTCTTCTCCCCCCCACCAAAATGGCAAATATATCCCAATAGAGTGCTGCCCCCCCGACATCTCAGATGCTCAGGTAAGAGCCACCCTCTCCAAAGCAAAAAACACAGCATCAATGGGACCAGATGGTGTCCCGGGCTGCGTCCTACATGAACTCCAAGAAGAGCTAAACCCAAACATAAAACTACTGTTCAATCTTAGCCTTACTACAGGATATGTACCCAAAGAGTGGCGTACAGCAACAGTGATCCCTCTCCACAAAGGTGGTGCCTCAACAGATCCTGGAAACTATCGCCCCATAAGCCTGACTAGCTTGGTCTGCAAAGCTATGGAAAGGATCATCATGGACCTCATAAATAAAGATATTGGGGACCTACAGACACTGGATCCTACCCAGTATGGCTTTAAGGGCAGATCAGGGCAGATCCTGCCTCTTAAACCTGGTCGATTTCTTTGAAACAGTCACCAAGGCCATTGACGAGGGGAAGGTGGTCCACACAGCCTACCTGGACCTCGCAAAAGCCTTCAATACAATACCCCACTCGGGCATTATAGATAAGCTCACCAGCTTAAATATAAACCCCTATGTCACTAGATGGGTTGCAAACTGGCTCAAGGACAGAACCCACATGGTTAGAATTGCTGGAGCCATGTCAGACTCCAAACCAGTTACAAGTGGCGTCCCACAAGGCTCAGTCCTGGGACCTCTCTTGTTCGGTATATATTTCTCGGCAGTACAGGTCAACACAGAAGGACTGTGGCTGACCAAGTTCGCAGATGACTGCAAACTGGGTGCCATAATCAACTCTCCAGCCGACACAAGCATCCTCCAAAAGGGCCTCATAGAAACAGACAACTGGTGCCAGAGCCATGGCCTCAAGCTAAATGCCAAAAAGTGTATAGTCATCCCCTTTGGCAAAAACAAAGTGCCCACAAATTACCACATAGGTGGTAATCCATTAAGTACAGAAGAATTCATTAGGGACCTGGGGACCCAAGTTGATAGCAATCTCTCATTTGACAACCACGTGGCCAAAGTGGTTAGAAAAACATTTTATATAGCCCACCTAATCATGAAGGGATTCACATCTAGATCAGGGGAGGTCATCGGGCCTCTTTACTCATCCCTCGTCAGGCCCATAATTGAGTACAATGCCCCTTTTGGGATGTACCTTACCAGACACCTGCAGCAACTGGAAAGACCCCAAAAGTACCTCACCAAGAGGATCAAAGGGCTCAAACAGATGCCATATGCTGCCCGGTTAAAGAAACTCCAGCTCTACTCAGTGGCATACCGCCTGCTCAGAGGCAATCTGTGCCTGACGTATAAAGCCATGTCCAACCCGGAATTAATGGACATGCTGCACCTCAGAAAATCCAAATCCCATCGAGCTACGCTCGAGACTTGAACCTCAGCACTGAAATAAATAGGACATGCTGGAGGGACAGATTCATAACCCAGAGGCTCCCTTCACTCTGGAATAAAATCCCAGTCCAGGTTAGGCGGAGTCCCACATTGACTCTCTTCAAGAGGAATCTTGATGAGTGGATGGGAGATCGTAGATTTACCCCAGCTATCACTTCTGTGTCACTGTTAGAGGCACAGTATACTAACCTCAAAAAAAGGCCTAGCAAAATTAATTTAAAATGGGTGGCGAAAGCCAAACACACTCTGGCTAGGCTTATAAATGCCCTAGGGCAGATAGCCTAGTATGAACCTATGAACCAAACGGCAATAAACATAATAGTCAAAACTGCACCCAAGAACCATGAACACAGACTGAACAACGAGCAAGATTTATTCTACAGCTTCCACAAATAACTTAGGGTTTCCATCTGCATTTAATGATGGACTTCACCTACGCTGATGAAGTCTATCATTATATGCAGACGAAAGCACTAAGTTATTTGTGGAAGCTGTGGAATAAATCTTGTTCGTTGTTCAGTCTACCTGTGTTAGTGGTTCTTAGGTGCAGTTTTGACTATTTGGAAATTAAAAAATTAGAGTTAGAAAATATCAGAAGGCATTGGAGCACACATGCAGCAGAAAATACTGATTGGATAGTGTTAACGTGATCTAGTATTACAGTCTAATGTAATTAGAAAACGTGGTTTCATAGGTTCATAGTTTCATAGGTATATATTAGGCTAACGACTGCTATGGCCCTTATAAGCCTAGCAGTGCAGCCCAAATATGACCCACAATTTTGGTTTATATAATTGGTGATTTACTGCCTTCGTCTGTCCTTCAGAGACATAGGAGCCAGACCAGGGGTGAATTTCTGATTACACATCCATTGTGGGAGGGTGGCCTAATGGTTAAAGTGTTTGCCTTATAAACACAAGGTGCAGGGTTTGAGTCTCACAAGGGATAATTGGCTAGGCTTAAAATGGCTCACAAAGGCAGTTAGCTTAGTACCAACCTATGAACATTGGTCCAAGTTGCGCTTAAATAGGGATAGGGAGGAACTCTGCTTCACATGGATGGGGAGTTTGTTCCAAGAATGGGATGTCTCAGAAACATATCAGTCTCTCCATGTCCTATTAATGTCGCAAACAAAATTTGGGTATTTTAATCTGGTAGTTCTGAGCTGTTTGTTTTGCAGACGTGCAAAAGGTTCATCAAAAGGGTCTATATTACATTGACGAACGCTTAAATGTTCGAATCTCTAAAGGTCAACCTTTAGAGAGCGAACATTTAAGTGTTCGAAAATGTAATAAAGCAAAGGAAAAAAAAAGGTAAACTGAAAGGGTTTTAGCAGGGGAGCAAGCCCCCCTGCACCCCCCACACACCCCCTACTTCAATATACCAACTCAGCAAACCAAACTGTCAGGACACACCACGAGAGCACTGAAGTCTTCAAAAAATAATCCTTTATTCCAGTCGAACAAACACAGAATAAGCGCTTTCACATGCGTCTTGCATGCTTCTTCAGATATAATTTAAAATGCATATCTCATCCCTTATATACAAGCTTCACTAATCAGTTGTTCTCAATAATACAATAATACAATTAATCAATTGTGATGTTCCTCCATTGATTTAAACAAAGTGCTTCACAATTCTTAAAGCCTTGCATATATTCAGCTTTTTTTATATGACATTTACTTTGATGCAAAACAGACTGAACCATAAAAATAAAAGTAAAACTAAAATATTGAAAAAGGTGAATTAATATATACACAGCTTAAAATCACAGTATATATTTTTTTCTTTCTCTTTTTCTCGTAATGAAGCAGCCGTGAACTATATAAATTTGAATATGCGAGCTATAATCAACTCAAGCTCCAAATTCCCGAAATCAACAATATCCGCAACACTTATTGTTAATATCTAGTGGAGGAATCAGTGGTATCAAAAACTTACATTCTACTCATTGTAGGGTGGGTCAAAGTAAGAAAGATTATGTTCATAGCTGAATCTGTCAAATGCATTCTTAATGGAAGTCATCCTACATCATACGCATCGGAACACTGTTCAGTTGACAGAGAGCACAGTAAATACTGTTCGAGTTAGGCATTATAAGCATAACAGAAACAACAAAATATTTCTAAATGTTAAAAATAATGAAAATTACTTCTGGATAATAAACCTCGATAGTCTCACATCACATTCTCTAAACAGAAGTCTGATTAGTGTATGGATTTAGCTCCTGTATAGAATCTATATAAATTAAATTAAAGTGAACCGCCCTCTGAAGTCAGAGACTACAACTATAAACTTGTGTCTGACTCCGTATACTTGCTTCACTCTCCCATTTTTATTGTATAATCAAGGGAGTTTCGTGAATATATAATGTGCATCACAAATATCTATGTAGGGGATGTATAACTTCTGAAAGGTTCATATTAAAATTTTTTAAAAACTTGAAAGTTACTACTAAATTAATAGTTATAAAATAGTTAAAAATTTTTTTATATATGCAATATTATGACAATATTTAGATTATATGAGTTGGTTAATATATATGGGAAGTAACAATCAATAATCCATTCATCAAGCACCTTTCAACTTTCACAAATACCTATCTTCTATTAATAAATAAATTTATTTAAAATATTCTGTGACATTGGTCTAAGACCCATCTAATGACTAGAAAGTAAAAGGGGAAAAGAAGAGAAAAACTGTATAGTTACTATATCATACTGTATAATTAGTAAATGGAATAAATAAATGAATAAAGTAATGCTACTTCCAAAACTGCTAGGCTATCCGGGACAGTACTAGATTGTCCTCAAATAAAACCAGCAAAATATTTAGGGCTATCAGTTAATTCTTATCTGGACTAACACTGTCATTGCCCTATGGCTAGGTTCATACTTGTTACAGGTTCCTTCCAGTGAGTGATTCCATTCTTTCACTAAATTAAGCAGACATAAAAATTAAATTTCATATCTAAATACTCATTATATTCTATAAGCATAAACACATTTATGTTATATAATTCCCCATGGATTCAAATCCAATTGCCAGTTACAAACAACACTACAGCTAGAATTGGTATTAAAACTAAAATTAAAATTAAATCAATTCAGGTCCACTGAGTATATCTATATGTGTATCAAAATAATTTCACTCTATGTACCGGTCAAGTGATGAGTTTACCTGCAAAATTCTAAAATAACTTATATGTTAAATCAATTCCTAAGGAACTTATCAATTATTAGATGTCATCAAGTCTCACTTAATGACCCCCATATCCAGTCTCTATATATATGTCTCTACAATCAAATAATATTAATTCTATTCAGAACACAGACTCATATATTTATTTTTCTTTTTATCTCTATTTCTCTTTCCTATTTCATTTTATTTTAATACTATCACTACGAAAGATCTTATTCACTCTTTTGGTTATTCTAGGAATGGTTTAACAGTGGTATAATTATTGATTCCCGGGTCTCTGTGTGCCCCTAACCTCAGAATCCATTCCATTTCCAATTTCGCCAAGGCGTTATTATTATCACCCATCCTAGGACTAGGGTGCAAAATCTGTAGTACTCTGAACTTAAACTGATGTGTAGGATTAGAGATCACATGTTTGGCTAAAGCGTTCAATTCATGTTGCTTACGAATATCGTACACATGATTGTATATACGCTGTCTTAATTTCCTCTTTGTAAGGCCAATATAAAACGCTGGACATAGATCACAGTTGGCCATATAAATCAAATTAGTGGTCTCACAGTTGGTTCTAGTCTTTGGAGTATATCTAAAATGTCCATGTGGGTGTAAATATTCTTGTGTAGTGGTGATGTATTCACACATACTACACTTTTTGCAAGGGTAAGTACCGGGAACCTCATTATTACCATCTCTAACCTGAGCATTCTTGTGTAGATTGGAGGAGAAAATAGTTTTCAGATTGTCACATGTACGGAATACAAATCCTGGCTTCTCACCTACTATCATTCTAGTCTCATCTACCACAGTCAAGATGTTCCAGTGTTTATTTATAACTCCCTTGATGGCATTGATGTCATTGGTATATTTCAAAGTGAGATTGATCTTCCTATTCTGTTTATTATATCCCCCTAGTTTTTGATCTTCCGTATTCTTGTCAATCCTATTTACTTTGGAACTCTCATATTTATAACAATCTTCTATAATGCCTTGGGGTATGATCTTATTTCTCATTTCCTGTATCATCTTATCATTGTAACCTCTATTAGTGAACAACTTTACCATTTTGTCTGTTTCTATCTTTAAAACTTCTGGATCCTTACATATTCTGGTTAATCTCCAGAATTGTGCTTTTACTATACCAGAGAACATATATCTAGGGTGCATGCTACTATATTCTAAGATGGTATTCCTCCAGCAGCTCTTCCTGTATAATTTATATGTTAACTTGTTCACTGTGTCATAATATAGAGTTAAATCTAAAAAGTTAATTTCATTATAAGAATGTTCACAAGTAAATTTCAGAAATGTAGTTGTCCCTTCTAAATAATCGATAAAGTGCTTCAACTCATCAACTGTACCATCCCAGACCAATAATATATCGTCCACGAATCGCTTGTACATTTTGATCTTATTCATCCATTGGCTGTTAAATATGTGTTTCAGTTCCCAATTATACAAAACCAAGTTTGCATATGAATTCGCACATGGGGTGCCCATAGCGACACCCCATGTTTGCAAATAATATTTGTTATTAAACATAAACACATTGCAGCTTAGTACTGTTTCTAGTAATTGCCCAACTAGGATTTGTCTATCTCCAGAAAATTCCTTCATAGATACCATTACTTCTCTCACAGCCTGTGTGCCATAGTCGTTGGGGATGCATGTGAAAAGATCACGTACATCTAAGGTAACTAACATAAATTTTTTATGTTCCTTTTCAGGGAGATCGAAAGATTCTACATCATTCAATAAATGTTGTGTGTCTCTGAGAATCGTATTTATTTTATTTACTAGTGGTCTCATAATTTTCTCCAAAAACTTAGATATATTATATGTTGCCCAGCCTCTACCCGACACTATAGGTCTCATGGGCATGGGCTCAACCTGTTTATGGACCTTGGGTAGCCCTTTTAATACGGGAATCAGTGGTTCTTCAATGCAGAGAAATTCAAACATTTCTTTGCTAACCTGTCTACACATCAGGATATCATGTAATTCATCTTTAACATTGTTAATTATTTTCATTACTTCTTCAACATTTAATTCCTGATACGTGTCATTCTGACTTAATGCCACTTCTATAATTCCATTGTATACATCTTTATCAAATAGTACTACCCCACCACCTTTATCTGCATTAGTTATTATTACATCATTGTTGTATTTCAAATTCATAAACGAGTTATATTCAGCTTTATCTAGGTTAAAAAATCTATTTTTAACCTTGTTAGTATATAACTGATAAATGTCCCTCTCACAAGTCTTCACGAAGCACTCTACATGCGGAGGTAGAGCCGGAGAAAAAGTGCTCCTGCGTTTAAGGCTTGTTAGGCCAGTATGCATCTGTTGTTGAGTGTTCTTAAAGAACATTCTCAGTGCTACTTTCCTTGCAAACAGTCTAATGTCAATCAATAATTCAGACAGTTTGCTGCACTGTGAGGGTACATAGTTCAAACCTCTGTTTAGAAGTGACATATCAGATAAAGATAAAGAAAGTTTAGAGAAGTTAAATACCAGTGAGTCTAGTTCCAGTTCCTTTTTTGTTGTCTCTCGTATTTGTCGAGGGAGAACTTCCGCTTCCTTGGACCTCGACTTGTCGACCTCCCTCTGTTGAAGGTACTCAATTTTATCGGAAAAGGAGCATCTTTATCCTTAGTAGATGCTGCAGCGTGTTTTCTTATGGTTCCGGTTCTACCGGAGTCATCAGATGTAAGTAGTGCTAGTTGGTTAGGTGGCGGTGTTGATGTATCGATACTTGCACTCGGTACATTCCTGCCAATATTGGAGGTTCCCCCTGTGTTACTTATAAAGTTCGAGCTCTGATCTATAGTGTAAGTAGCTTCTTGATCTGGTTGGCTATGCTGTGACCTGAAATCCTGTTCAGCTGGTCTGGCACTGCTCTCTACTGTTCTCGGCCATATGAAGATGTTACCTCTTCTGAAGTCATTTACATCTCTAGTCAATTTTTTCTGCTTAATATTTCTCAACTTC
Source organism: Protopterus annectens (assembly GCF_019279795.1). Classification (NCBI taxonomy): domain Eukaryota; kingdom Metazoa; phylum Chordata; order Ceratodontiformes; family Protopteridae; genus Protopterus; species Protopterus annectens. The sequence continues at coordinate 1,193,408,301 of NC_056729.1, read as the reverse complement.
TCACTGAATAGATTGATTTGTGTAGATACATCGTTTAATTTCCTAGTAAAAATAGCTGATTTGAACTTCTCCGTGATTTTCCGGTAGGCTGCATCGATTTCATTTTGAACAGCTGCCTCTATAGGTTCAAAGTAATCAAGTAATAAATTCATATACTTAGTACTGAGTTCTATATTCAAATCTTGCCACTTCTTTAATAAATCAGGATATTGTTGTCCGTAAGTAGGCATACATAAAACGCGCATGCCTCTCGGGACAACTTTAAAATTGATGCATGCTTGTAAATGCTTCCTTTGCCACGCCAGTCTCTGAATCTTATATAAATTGTTTTCTAAGTCTCTCAATATGTTGTAAAATTCACTCATATTTTCAGTTCCATTACTTGTCACTGCATTCTCACAGATTTCTGGAAAGTCAAGATTTAACAATGGGTTACCTCTCGTTGGTAAAAAAGCATCGATACCCAGTGGAGCTGTCTTGTTGGTTGGATTGTAATCCAATTCTACGGTAGTGTTCTCCATAGCGTGGAAGTAGTAGCAGCAATCACAAAATATCTAAATAGTCACTCACAACTGCCACTATCCTCCTAAAGTGTCCCGAAGCAAATAAACAACGAAATTCAGCAAACCAAACTGTCAGGACACACCACGAGAGCACTGAAGTCTTCAAAAAATAATCCTTTATTCCAGTCGAACAAACACAGAATAAGCGCTTTCACATGCGTCTTGCATGCTTCTTCAGATATAATTTAAAATGCATATCTCATCCCTTATATACAAGCTTCACTAATCAGTTGTTCTCAATAATACAATAATACAATTAATCAATTGTGATGTTCCTCCATTGATTTAAACAAAGTGCTTCACAATTCTTAAAGCCTTGCATATATTCAGCTTTTTTTATATGACATTTACTTTGATGCAAAACAGACTGAACCATAAAAATAAAAGTAAAACTAAAATATTGAAAAAGGTGAATTAATATATACACAGCTTAAAATCACAGTATATATTTTTTTCTTTCTCTTTTTCTCGTAATGAAGCAGCCGTGAACTATATAAATTTGAATATGCGAGCTATAATCAACTCAAGCTCCAAATTCCCGAAATCAACAATATCCGCAACACTTATTGTTAATATCTAGTGGAGGAATCAGTGGTATCAAAAACTTACATTCTACTCATTGTAGGAAGGGTCTATATTACATTGACGAACGCTTAAATGTTCGAATCTCTAAAGGTCAACCTTTAGAGAGCGAACATTTAAGTGTTCGAAAATGTAATAAAGCAAAGAAAAAAAAAGGTAAACTGAAAGGGTTTTAGCAGGGGAGCAAGCCCCCCTGCACCCCCCACACACCCCCTACTTCAATATACCAACTCCGAGATCACACTTCAGTACACGACAGAGTGGAAACGGGAAATTTCCCATTCCCTACACTGTAGCGCGATCTTGGAGTTGGTATATTTAAGTAATGGGGGTGTGGGGGGTGCAGGGGGGCTTGCCCCCTGCTTACACCCTTTAGTTTTTTTTGTTTTACTTTTATTTATTTATTTTTTTATTTTTTAAAGATATTTGAACACTTAACTGTTCAATGTCTAAAGGTCGACCTTTAGAGCTTCAAACATTTAAGCGTTCGTTTATCTAATATAGACCCCATCAAAACAGGTCCAAGGATGCCTTGTATGCCAGGCAAAGTTCACCTGTCAGAAGTCTGTATTATACAAGTAAAGAGACAGGGCTTTGAGACATTCAGTATAGGAAATTATGTATATTCCCTGTGTTCTTTTTGTAAGGAACCTTTTTGGATATTCCATTTGCTGCATGTGTCTGGTCAAGTACATACCAATGGGAGCATAATACTCTCTGATGGGTCTGATGAGGGCTGAGTACAGTGGTATGATGACCTTTCTGGACCTAGATGGCATGCCTTTGCTCATAAGCTAAGCAGCATAGAAGGATTTTCTTACTACCTTGGGGACATATTGCTCAAAGTCTAGATTACAATCTACATGAATTTCCAGATCCCTGACTAGTAAACCACCTTTTAAGGATGTTTTATTGATGATGTAGTTACCCAGTATGGTAGACTTCCCAAAAGGTACTATGATGCATTTCTTGGTACTGAGTATTAAGCCATGGCTTTAGCACTGAGTGTGTGTCTGTATTAGACCTTCCTGAAGGGTGTTCTCATATTGGGGGGGGGGGGTCATTGACTGCTCCCTGTTTGGAGTCATTTGTAAACTTGGTCAACCAAAGGACTTTGACATTGGCTTTGATGCCCAAGAAGTAGATACCAAAGAAGAGTGAGCCCAACACAGAGACCTGAGGGATTCCACTGGTGACCAGCCTCACAGATACTAACCCCTTGGGTTCTATCGAGCCAGCTAGCTATCCACCATGTTATAAAGGGGTTTATACCTACTTCCGAAAGTTGTTGACAGTGCCCAAGTGGAGTATTGTATGAAATGCTTTAGCCAGATCTAGATAGGCAGCATGCAATGTTTTCTCAACTACTGACTTAGTGATCTTTTTAAAGCGGTCCACCAGGTTCATTAAGCGTGTACTTCCTTTGACAAAGCCAAACTGGGATGGATCCAGTGTCTGTAGGTCTCCTATGTCTTTGTTGATAATTTCTATGATAATCCTATCCATGACTTTGCAAATAAGACTAGTAGATCTATAATTTCTAGGATCTGTTAAAGGTCCTCCCTTATAAAGGGAGATGACTGTTGCAGTCCTCCATTCACTTGGCACAAAGCCTGTTTTAAGACTATAGTTAGTGACTCCAGGGGTCCTGCTAAGTCATACTTTAGACTAATCAGGAGGCTCCTGAAATGTTATCAGGGCCCATTGAGGCTGCGCTGTTGGTTTAGTGAGTGCAACCAGTACATGCTTCCTAGTTATATTCGGAAGGGATATGTTTGAGGGTATCTTCAAGGCGGTGGTTGGGGGTTGGGTGAGGGGTAATGTTGGAACTGAATTTGTCTGCCAACAGGTTTCCTATATCACCTAGCCCAGTGAATGTGGCACCCTTAACCACCAGTTCAGCACATTGCTGTATGCTGCCCTTGAGGTTTCTAACATAGTTGTAGAAGACTTTTGGTTGTCTTTCACCTGGAATGCTGTTTTAACCTCAAAATGACTTTGCTTGACCTAATTAGATGTCTTAATTGCTTATTTACTTTGATGAGAGAGTTTATATCTTTATGGGAATTACCCTTCATGATTTTTGCCGTATTTTTTTTCCTTTTGTTGTATATCCTGTATAACCACTGGGCAGTTTGTTTCTAAGGGTAGTCCTGGGATTACTTCTAGTAAGTACAGCAGCCTCTGCGCATCCATTGATGTGGATGTACAGAGTTTCTGAGAGCAAGTCCAGGAATCTCTTTGCCTGTAGATTGAAGCTGCATAGGATTTCCAGTCTATAGAGGGGTATTTAAAATCTCCCATGAGTAGGTTGTTAGGTTGGATGGTAAGTGTTAGCAGTAGATCCAAGTATGCATTGCGAGTGTTTTGGGATATAGAGGGTGACCTACAACTGGCTAGGATATGGCATATGATTTTGTTTATGGTGATCTGAATGTGGAGGAACTCCAATGCATCATCCTGTTTGACCACAGTAGAGGTATGTTTGTTACTGATGTATACTGAGACACCTCTGCATTTAGCCCTTGTCTGCACACCCACTGGTCTGAAAGTGTGGAAGGCACTGAAATCTTGCACTGCCAGGGTACTGTCTGCCACTATAAACCATACCTCTGTAACTGCACAGATATCTGTATTCTTAAGAGGAGGGTTTGTAGGGAATGTAGGTTTTGTTTAGGCTCCTGACATTGAGTGGTAACATCTTAAGGTTCAGCCGAGTTGATTTTGCTGTCGGTAGGTTTCTCAGTTTGACACTGCCTAAAAAAAAAAGGCACTATGGAGGAGGGTAAAGTTGCCAGTATTTGAAAGTCTATAAGGAGCAGTGCAGACCATCCTTAGCAAAGGAATGTGGTCTGTTAATCATGTCATCCCAAGCTGACAAATATTGGATCCCCTTAGAGTGACACCAGAAACTGACAGTTGCTGAAGTCCGTCATTTATTTGCTCATATTGTGGTATCATCCTCGGTGATGGTAATATGCTGCTCAGTGCTAGGCTGATACCAGTCTGAGACACACAGTCTTGAAACATCCATAATATCTCTCTTCATATAGTCCAGGGAAGAACTTTTCTGGTCTTTTACATCTACATGGACAATTTTAGAGTCATACTGGTACGTGTAGCATAATGACTTGAGTGAGTGCGTGATTTGGTGGATTCTGGCTCCAGTTAAGCAACAGTTATCTTCTCCTTGTTCAGCCTGGTTAGCAGGGCATCAGTATATCTTACAATGGAGTCCCCTCTTACGAGAGCCCTGGGAAGTGTGATTGTTTGCCTTGGGGGCTTAGTGTTTGGAACCCCACTGAGAGTGACACCATGTGTGGGATTAGGTGTTGTTTTGCTGAGTGCCTGTTGGCTTGCTGAGGCATAGCTTTGACAACGGGGTCTTCTAGGTGATCTTTGTTGTTTATGTAGATTGCTTATAAGTGCCTCAGTATACAATAGTCTATATGTGGGTTGTGTACTATGTGAGGTGGGTGTTGTGACCATGGTTTCAACAACCTGATGTACACTTATATGTGAGTTTAGTTTCCAGTGTCGTGTAAGTGCACCTTTCGCATACTGTGGCTGATTCTTTAAGGATTAAGTGGTCAGTAAACATGAGACAATTGCTTCATTGTCTCAAGATACCCATATCCACCAAGCTGGCTATAGAGAAGTTAGGAAATTATATATTTAGGCTGTGGAGTCCTTTGATCTGTGAACTACAGGGGACAGTGGATTGAGGTTACAAGGCTGTTAAGGCTGTTTTATTGGAGCAGATTATGCTAAATAGTACTAAATTCTACTAACGTTAATGTTTACATGATACTGAATTCACCTAAATCTGCAGGTATTGCCACTTGACTCCCAATTAGCTGCTCTGAGCTCGTCAGTGCACAAGAGGCAGGAGTGTGCTTGGTATAATGGTTAAGGTTTTTACTTTACAGACACAAGGTGCAGGGTTTGATTCTTACATGGGGAAATTGGCTAGGCTTAGAATGGTCCATAAGGCAGTTAGCCTAGTACTTATCTATGAACCTAAGAATAAACCCAGTATTTGTAATGTAAAAACATAATAGAAGAGACCCATGAGTGCAGTGCTACCATAAACCACATAAACAACTAGCTAGAAATCCATTACTGAAGGTAATTTCAAGATAGTCTTACAGCAGTAATCGTGAGAGGAACAGCTTATACAACAGTCAATAGCAGTGGAAGAGGGGAGGGAGGAACTTTGAAAATCAGATCATCATAAGAGGTAGAGGTCAGGGACACAGCCTTATTACAAAAACAACAAAAGGATGGAAGGGTTTGGAAGCACAAAGAGGCTAACCAGAGACATACAGTTAAAGGCTTTACTGGAGGTCTTTCGGAAAATTTAGCTTAATGTGCTTATGGGGGATGGAGCACACACAGCATGCAACTTTAAGCTGGTAAAAGATAAGCAAACTGAAGCACAAACTGGAGCAGAGACAGTTCTCTCACTATTGACATCTTACTGCAGTTTAAGGCATTAATCTATGCAGAAATTTACCAGCAACGCTGTTTATGGAAAAAAAATGCAACAACAAATGACTTAAGGCGCAAAATCTGGCAGGTGTACACAGTTATGACTCAACTGTGAATTAAACTACAAGGCTGTGGGCCAGCATAGTTTAAAATGCAAACGGATTTTACAAGTAATTCTGCTTGTGAAAATAGAAGTGCAGAATGATGCAGAAACAGTCTTCTCACAACTGCTAATTAAAATACAAAAACAAGATCCCTGAACAAACTTAAAAATGTTATAACAGAGCAAAAAGTACAAAGTATTACCACACAGGTTACTAAGTGCAATTCAAATATTTAAGCAGAATTTAATGTAATTCTCTTTTTGTGAAAAACTTGGTACGGTTCCACATGTCTCCAAGTCTTGATAAAAGACCATAGGTGAATACTAGGCTAACTGCCCTGAAGGACCATTTTAAGCCAAGCCAATAACTGGAAGTCAGATTCAACCCCTTTGTGTCTGTGATCCAAAGACATTATAACCATTATGCCAACCAAATAAGTAAGTTTGAATTTGAGATAACTACGCACATCTGTCAGTCATTCACTGAATATTTTTAGGTTTATTTTTCAAAATATTGGATCTGTATTCTGAAAAAGGACTCCAAGGATTTTTCTTACAGATTATAGATATTTAGATTAAAGTATATTGGACAAAAGCCTATTTCTGTGCAGGAGTGCAAACATTTTCATCCTGATTTCCACAATTATATGAGTTTGTGTGGTAGCTGTGTTGAATTTATGGAATTAAAAAGTTGAAAATTTATGAGTATGAAAAATATCTTGACACGTTTCTCATGCTGCCTACCACATATAGAATAATGGCCATCTACAAGTGGTATTTACTAAGAAGATTTTCCTTACTCTACTGAAATTGCCACTGTATTCTCAATATAGGACTGAGGAATTTTCATTGTAAGGTTTATTATTTCAGGAACTGCTAATCTGATTTGGAATGACCCTCAGTTGGCTTGACCTTTCCCACTTCTCAGAAACTTGCATTATCACAGCATTGCCATTAAGCAGACATTGGCTGGGAAAGAGTGTGCATGCCTTCTGCACATTACTTTATTTTTTGCCGCATCACGTGAATACTCAACCTGCTTTGCTTTATAATATTGTCAGTCAATTCCTAGAACTTGATCTGTGGAAGTGCTAAGCAGAAACACTTATAGTGCCATTTTATTTAGGGAGATGTTATTGTACCATCCAGGACCGGTACCATGACTTATACAAATTGCCTTATGCTGAGGTATGTTTTCTGACTTCCCCATAATTCTAAATTAGGTAAAGTGGTTATTGGAAAAGGAAATAATGTTACCACTACATAATGTGTGCATTAACTATGTCTGATGTCCCAAAGGAAGAAAATGCCAGCACTTGCTGTTGTAGGTGTCAACTTCCTCCTAAAGGCTTTCATCTGCAGTGCTTTCTGTTTAGTAGATCACATTAATGATAACTCTCAGCACTTTGCTGCTCTTAAGAAGATGATTTGAGCAAGCAGAACTGGAAATTTGCAAACCTTTGTAGAGGATAAGATAGTAATGACTGTACATCTTTTACTTCTCTGCTCTTCTGGTAAAAGAGTAGAGAAAATGAAACCTTTAACTAAAGAAAAGTCTTTAAAGAAAGAAGAAATATAGGGAGTGTCCATCAAAGAAAATTCAAAATTTTAAAGTAAGGAATCCTTCTTTAGACCCCATATAGTGACCGGCACGTTGGCCAAGAAAATTGGGCCTCTTAAACTGGCCAAAAGCAGTCCCATTGAGATTGCTGCTAGAGAGAATTGCTCACCCCATATGCATAGTGATATCTATCTGCTCTTTTTCTGTTGTCATTCTTACTGCCTTAGCAGGAGGTTCTGGGATGGGACACAAGTTTTTGGTAGGATATTTAGTTTCCATTTCTGTTTTATAAAGATAGTGTTGAGGGTTATCTCCCATCCCAGACATCCATCCTAAGGTGTCTGGAGGAGTAGATTGCTGAAGTTAATGAAATTGCTGTAGTCTTTCCTCTGTTTTTTTTCTCTACCTTGATGAATAATGTTAACCAAGCAATTCAGCAACTGTGGATACATCTGAGAATTTGATTTTTGGAACATACACTAAATTAAATCTGCAGTTAATGTCTTGGTAGTGGATGCTTTTGGTTTGGGCATTTGAGGATCAGACATCAGCCCTCCCATATCTAGGATTCCTTATGTAATTATTATGAACAATTTTTGGGAGTGCTGTGCCTTACTGCAGAAAGATGGACATTTCTTCATCAATTCCTACTAAGCTTCTAATTCTGGAACTGACCAGCAAAGAGAGAAAAAAAACAACCACATTCACCTTCCCTATTAGTAAAAGAGGATGAAGATTTCCTAGCACATTATAATGACTTTCTTCTCATCCTCTGGGATTTAATACTGTGTCTGGAGTTGAGGATTCTTCTTCATTTTGTTCTCCCCAGAGTATGTCTCATTTAGAGAGGCACTACACTTAATGGAAGACCATTTCTAATGGACCTACAAAGAAGAGGGTCTACATAGTTACTAATGATTACTGCACTCAACACTTGTCCTTCTTATCATTCCAGAATGTTCATAATGAATATGCAAATACCTGATCCAAAGAAGTCTGATTGTTTGCAGAGTGTAAAAACAGTTTTATGTCTTTAAAAAGATCCCAAATATAAGCTACATAAAATGTCAGCTCTTAAAATAATGAGAGAGTGAGAGCAGGATTCTTAACATGAAAAATACATATATCTGCCACTCCTGGGATTAGAACTATTAACCACTAGCTCCATATAGTGCAGTAACAGATTGACATCTTTAAGCAATTGACCTAGCACAAGACATCACAAATAATTCCTTAAAGGAGAAAACTTCAAAACTGACATAAAATGCCTGCCAGGGCACATACATACACAACATGGATGTCTTAGGTTACTAAATCTGGATCCAATGTTATATTTTCCTTCCACCTTAACTGATGGATATATCTTATCCAGTCTGATCTGACATTGGCAACTTTTAGAATTTTAGATCCAGGGCTCAAGCTCCTACACCCTACCCATACTATACAGCATCCTGGATCTTGTTTGCTGCTTGTTAGACTCTGACATGATCTCTGGGTTCAGTGCTACCTTTGAACAATCCAGGTAAGTTCTTCCTTTTCCTCCAGTTTTGGGGGATTGAGGTAATTTGCAGTTATTTCTCAAAACTAATACTTTGTGCTCAGTTTCTTTCTCTGTTAGATTAGTTACCTGCATGTCGATGGTTTGTTTTTCTCACACTTTGCCTTCCCTCTACCTAGTAAAAAAAATATACAGACACACACACATATATCATATATCTTGAATAGTTATAATAGTTAGTGTTTTTCATAGAGTGTAAAGTTTGCCAACTACCATTAGGGTTTTTGTGTGTTTTTACTGTTACTAGTAGTTGTCTTCCCATTTTTCCAATGGGTAGGTGTATATGTTTCTTCATCTAAGTGTGTTAACTTTTTCTGGGTACCCCATCATAAGTGACAAGGCATCAGGGTTTAAAAAGTGCACCACTTATGAGCACAAGATCCTACCTACCAGGATTCCAACTCAGTGTGTATTCTCAGTGGGTGGCTCATATAGATGCAGACTGTTCTGGGCCAAGAGCCCTGTTTAACAGATGCACTAAATTGGTAGTAAATGACCTAAATTGGTAGGAAATGACCTTCTGCCTTCTATCTCAGGAGAATCTGCTCCTTCTGCTTCAGCTGCTGGCTCCCCTTCTAGTAAGATGTGGGGACAAGCCTAAGTTTTCTAAGGAAGAAGACAAAACAAAAGGATAAAGATAAGAAAAAGGGAAGGACTGAACTATCACAGCTTTCAGGTCTGATTGCTAAGTTCAAAAGTTGTCAAATCCAGTCCCCTCCTCCTAGGTTCCCTTCGAAGACAACCAGCTTCTGGCTCTGTTCTCCAATCTTGCAGGAGAGATCATAGCATTGATCCTTCAGGCTCCCTTCAGTGGCATCACCACTCATGTCATTTCAGTCTTCAAGCAGCCTGTCCAAGGCCAAAGTCAACAGAATGATGCAGACGTTTCTAAGGAAAAGTGATTGGGTGCAATGTGAAAGTGATTCTTATTGCCCTCTTTTGACCTTGTCAGAAATGGTTTCCCTTCCTTTGGCCTCATCTAGAACACCTTCCCTGGATGCCGGAACCCTTAAGACATTTTCTCACCCATAAAGCAAGCTTAATCTTGCCATCAAACCCCTGAAACTAACTATTAGTTTCTCCAATTTCAGTTATGGCCAGAAATACCAGACTTTTGTTCCTCTATACTCAATATCCTGTCTTCTTCACAGAAACTAGCCACTAGAAATGTCTATAGAAGTAAGTGAAAAAAAGTTTGTAATTTGATCCTCCTCCAGAGATCTAGATTCTTTTTCAGTTCCTTTTCCTTCCATTTTGAATTTTTTGGCAGGCCTTTTCCAGAGGGGTGCACGTTTTTCTACCAAAGTATAGCTGGCATCCATTTCTATGGAGGAAAACCAGACTCCTGTTGCTTCACTGTAATTGTCAATGGCTTTTTTGAGGGACTTTTCTTAGACTGACACAGAGAGAGATGGTCTCTCCTGGGACATTACCTTGTTACTCCAGACCCTGACTAGATCTTTTGCATCAGTAGCTTCAGGTGGAACTCAGATTCCTCTGCTGGGAGACTATCTTCCTGGTAGTCATTACTTCAGCTAGGAGAATATTGGAACTGCAAGTCTTTATGCATAAGCCACCCTATCTGATTTTCCATAAGGATAGGGTTTCTATTCTTAAAGTGGCGTCAGAAGCTGCCCTGAATTAGACCATTGACTTGCCAGTATTCTTCCCATATTTTTCAAAGAAAGGAGAACATAGGTTTGCTGGATGTTCACCACCAGTTGAGATTTTACTTGCATTGTATCAGACGTTTTAGGAAAACTGATCCAAACTTTGTCTCTTTTTCCACGGCCAAACTGAGAGATGGCATTTCTTAAAGTCACACTATCCATGTGGCCTTCTGATTGCATCACTTTTGCGTACAAAGCAGGCTGTCTCTACATCACAAACCTAAAGCCTGCTCTGCTAGCGCAGTTGCAACATCTGCACCTTTCTTTGCCAGAGTGCAGTAAATGATATTTGTGCTGCAGCAAGTTGCTCTATCATTCATACTTTTGTTTCCCATTATAAACTGGACCTACATTCTAAGTCCCCGACATCCTTTGGCTCCACCATCCCCGAGAATATTCTTCTATGAGATCCCTGGAGTTTATAGTAGCAGGCAACTCTGTCCCGTGAGTTGAGGCAGATGGAAAACACATCAGATACAAAAATTATACTCTTAACATGATGCTACATCCCTGTTGTCTTCTTTCATCCCTCTTAGCCTTACTCCTTCCATCCCTCTTACCAAGTTGTCACATGTATGGCTCTCAATTGATGGTATTAGACCTGTCTGAGTTTGCACTTTGTCCTGGTCTCTTTCTCTGTTCTCTTTTTCTTTGGAAGTGGAGATATGTCTGGGATGTAGGTAGGCAAATTTGATCTGAGGTACTGTAGGACTTGAGGGAGTTGTGGGTAGAGGGGAGGAGACTGAGCCCTGGATCCAAGAGTCTAAAACATGCAGGTGTAAGATCCAATTTGATATGATATACCCATGAGCTGAGATGGCTGTAATAAAACAACACTGATCAAGCATTATGTTAAGTGCAGAACTTTCATTTTTGATGCAGTAAATACTTGTTTCAGACCTGATGCTTCAGGCATGATTATTAAAATATATGCTTGGCTCTTGGCGGTATTTTTCTGATGATGATAAAGGCCAGCTTTCAGATACAGAGTTGGGTGGGCTTTCTTGCATGGTCCCCCTTCTCAAAATTTATTTACCTGTTTGTGCTTTCAAGACATAACTCATCAAAGTCTTTGTGTCCTAATCTGAGCTGTTATCAAACCAAGACTAATGTTACTAGCTTTGTCTACAAGAATCATATCAATCACTCTCTTTATTAAAAACTCTATTCCACATACATAGTGCATTCCTATATGTACCATCCTTCTTTATGTTGTCAAATAAAAACAAACAAGTTGCTTGGGCATTAAATCTGCCTTTGTGACAGTGCTGCATTATCATTTATTAATGTTTTCATGCTTTGAACACTTATTTTTAGGTCATCCCACCTCTAATTCACAATGTTGTCACCATTAACCCTTAATCACTTTAGATTCTACAGCTTTTCCACTTTACCAGATCTTCAGCTGATATTTCAAAAATGATTTTTCCTAACAGTAGTTCATATCAGTATAATGCATGACCTTCATTAAATTTGTATAGGTAGGTACTAGGCTATCTGCTCGAGGGCATTTTTAAGCCTAGCCAGAGTGTGTCGGCTTTCGCCGCCCCATTGATTAATTAACTGAGCCTCTGTCAAGCAGAGCCAATGAAGTGATCCCAGGGGTGAATTTTCTGTTACCCATCCACTCATCAAGGCTTCTCTTGAAGAGTGTTAGTGAGGGGCTCTGCCTAATGTAGTTAGGAATTTTGTTCCAAAGCATGGGGAGTCTCTGTGACAGGAATCTATCCCTCCAGCATGTTCTATTTATTGTTGTGGCAAGGTTTAGCTCACTTGAGCGCATGGCTCGCAGTGACTTGGATTTCTTTAGGTGGAGCATGTCCATCAATTCTGAGTTGGACATGGCTTTGTAAGTCAGGCAGAGATCACCTCTGAGTAAGCGATATGCCACTGAGTACAGCTGGAGTATTTTCAGTCAGGCTATATAGGACATATGTTTGAGGCCAGTAATCCTCTTGGTGAGGTGCTTTTGTGGTCTTTCCAGCTGTTGGAAGTGTCTTATGAGGTACATCCCAAATGGGGCATTGTACTCTATGATGGGTCTGATGAGTGACGAGTAGAGGGGCACTATAACCTCTTTATTTCTAGATGCGAACCCCTTAGTAAGTAGATGGGCCACATAGAAGGATTTCCTAACTACTTCAGCAATATGATTGTCAAAGAGGAGATTACTATCTACCTGGGTCCCCAGATCTCTTTTTGCCTCTTCTGTATTAAGGGGGCTGCCGCCTATGTGGTAATTCGTGGGGGATTTGTTTTTCCCAAATGGGATGACTATGCATTTTTTGGCATTTAGCTTGAGGCCATGACTTTGACACCAGGTGTCCGTCTCAGTAAGGCCCTTTTGGAGGATGTCCGTGTCAGCCGGAGAGTCAATTATGGCTCCCAGTTTGCAGTCATTGGCGAACTTGGTTAACCATAGTCCTCCTGTGTTTGCCTGTACATCTGAGAAATATATGCCGAACAGTAGGGGTCCTAGAAACAAGCCTTGTGGGACACCACTTATGACTGGCTTAGAGTCTGACCTGGAACCCACTATGTGAGTTCTGTCTGTAAGCCAGTTGGCAACCCATCTTGTGACGTAGGGGGTTTATGTTCAGGCTGGTGAGTTTTTCCTATAATACCTGAGTGAGGAATGGTGTTGAATGCCTTGGCGAGATCAAGGTAGGCTGTGTGAACCACCTTTCCCTCGTCTAGGGCTTTGGTGACTGTCTCGAAGAAGTCAACCAGGTTTAGTAAGCATGATCTGCTCTTAAAGCCGAACTGGGTCGGGTCAAGTGTTTGGAGGTTCCCAATGTCTTTGTTAATGAGTTCCATGATGATGTGCTCCATAGCCTTGCAGACAAGGCTAGTCAGACTTATGGGGCAATAGTTACCAGGGTCAGTTGTGGCCCCTCCTTTGTGGAGTGGAATAACCGTTGCTGTGTGCCATTCTATGGGCATGTAGCCTGGGGAGAGGCTGAGGTTGAACAGTGTATGGGGTTAGTTCGTTTTGTAGTTCATGCAGGACGCAGCCTGGGACACCATCTGGCCCCATTGATACTATGTTTTTGGCTTTTGAAAGGGCTGTTTTCACCTGTACTTCTGTGATTTCCGGGACACTGCACTTTTCCGGTATTGTTGTGGGCCCTTTTGAAGGTGTGAGGAAGGTGAAGTTTGCACTGAATCTATCTGCCAGGATGTTGGCAATATCAGTAGGTTCAGTATATTTTGTGCTATTTTGCACTAGCTCAGAGCATATCTACGAGTTGCCACTTAGATTCTTGACATAGCTAAAGAAGGCTTTATGGTTATATTTCGAATCCTTGGATATTTTTCTTTCGAAGTTAGCCTTGGATGATTTTATGAGGGACCTTAGTTTCTTGCTGATACTGATCAGGGATGTCTTTCCTTCTTGGGATTTGCTTTTTTTCTGAACCAGTTTCCTCCTGTTGTATAACCTGTTTATGGCAGGGGTCCACCAGACTGGTTTCCTTCTCTTAGGATAGTGAGTCTTGGTCTTGCTAGGGATGGCAAGATCCATGCATCTTTGTAGGTGCTCATAGAGTGCAATTGTAAAGGATTCTGCATCTTGGGCAGTGTTATCCTTTAGCGTGGGGGCTGTGAAACTTACCACCTCTGCCTTAAGTAAGGTGGTTTGCTTTAGAAAAGTTTTTCACTGTAGTTTCCTTGGTTGGGGGGGGCGGGTGTGGACATCCAGGGTGATTAGTTTATGGTCTGATCTAACCAATAACTGGTCGACATCCGGTACAGAACACCTGTTGCCCATGTTGGTGATGACCAGGTCCAGTATGTTGTGGCCTCTGGTAGGGGAGTTTACCAGCTGATCCAGGGCATTTGAGTTGATAAATTCCAGGAAGCGCTGAGCCTGGAAGTTTGTACTCAAGTAGTTTTCCCAGTTAATGGTAGGGTAATTGAAATTGCCCAATATCAGGGTGTTCGGTAGGACCTTCATGTTTTCCAGTGTTTCCAGAAAGGCGGAGTGGTGGTCCTGGGTCATGGAGGGTGATCTGTAGCAGGCCACAATTTGCATTACAGATTTGCCCAATGTTAGTTGCACAGGGATGATCTTAGAGTATCATGCTGCATCACTAACCTGGAAGTGTGAGTATTCTTGATGAATATAGATACACCCCCTCCTTTTGTGTTTCTGTCCATTTTCTGTGGCCAAAATGTGTGATACGAGTTGTAGCCCAATAGTGCTGGAGTGCTCTCTGGAGCCTTGAACCAGGTTTCAGTTACTGCACAGATGTCGACGTTCTCCATACTTAGGAGTGCTTCGAGCGCATGCATTTTGAGATTTAAACTCCTGGCATTGAGTAGCATAACCCTCATTTTTTTACTTGTACTGTTTACGGTGGTGGGTTTAAATTTTGAGCCTTGCCTAAAAACGGCACTATGGGGGCAGCAAGAGACTTGGCCAGTATTCGAAAGCCAAGTGGTGACAGGTGCAAGCCATCTCTTGCAAAGCAACACGGCTTGTCAAGCATGTCATACCAGGCTGACAGACACTGGATCCCTATTGAATGACACCAGAAGCTTAGCCAATTGTTGAAATTTATCATTTTTTTCTTTATACTGAGGTATCGTTCTTGGTGAGGGCAGGATGCTACTCAGGGTCAGGGTCATACCCGCCTGGGCTACATGATCAGAGAGCTTTTCCATGTCTCTTTTCATGTAGTCCAGGGAGGTACATTTCAGGTCATTCACACCAACATAAACAATGACAGAGTCATATTTGTACTTGTTTTGGAGTGACCTGAGTGCTTGTGTTATGTGGCGGATTCTGGCTGCTTATAGGCAGCTAACAGTAACCTTTTCCTTGCCCAGCCTAGTGAGTGGGGTGTCAGTATGCCTAACTATTGAGTCACCTATTAGTGTGTTAGGTATGTTATTTTGCCTTACAGGCTGTAATTGTGTGGCCCATTGATTTTGTGTTTTATGTGTTGTCTGGTTTGTGATGGGAGGTGCAGGTTTTGTGGGTGTCTGCTTTGGAGCTCTCTGATGCTTTTGCAGGTTTTTATTTAAAGCCGCCGAGTATGATTTAGTGTATTTATGTGTATTTTTTGCCAGTGCTGGTTTAGTAGGTCTATGTGAGGCTGGAGGTGTGGAATTGTTAACCTTCTCCTCATGACTGTCTGTTCCAGTCTTTGGTGGAGAGACCTTAGCCTCCAGTTTGGCTGCATAATTGCATCTCTCTCATATGTTACTGTTTTGTAGTAAGAGGAGAGGGCTGTCTGTGTACATGAGGCAGTTGTAACATTGCATCAGGATACCCAGATTCACCAGCTGGACTGGAGAGTACACCTGACGTTGCCCTTTGGTCATTCCTGAATAGTAGGGTGAGCTGCTTAGTCGCTTGGTTGGTGAGGGGTGGATAAAGAGCCTTGCCTTGCTGGGCAGTCAAGTGTCGGGGTATATTAGTGCTTGCTATTAGGTCTGAGCAAGTGCTGGACTGTAGGATGCTTTTTGAGTGCTTAGGTTGAGAGTTAGACTAGCTTCAAGTGAAAGACTGAAGAGGAGACTTAATGGAGCTGGGAATAATTTAACCCTAGCTAACCAGTGCTGCATGGCGCACAAAACCATGCAAATGCAGTTTTTAAACTACTAACTTCTGGGTTAGAACCACTCCTCCAGGGACAGGCAGGCTGCTCAAAGTTTCCCTCTCTCACAGGTGAACAGAGAAACTTCCCTCTATCCAAGTAAAGTATGGGCAACTCAGAAACTTATAACACAGCCCTGAATTCAGCACTAGCCTGAAAACTGGACTATACTAGCTTAGAAAGGCGGGAAACAAGACATTTTTTTTTGAAAAGATAAGGCAAAAGCAGTAAAAAGTACACTTAAAATAGCTTTAAACGACTACAAGCGATCAGAAAAGGCTATCGCACTTTAGTGTGTAGCCTACAACAGTTAAACAATTTATTTAAACAAAAAACAACTTTTTAAAAGTACAGGCAGTCAAATAAGTACAATATGTGAAAAACACAAGCTTTTATAAATCACAATAAGTGCTGGAAAAATCAGCGTTTAGGCGGAAAACAAGTGCAGCAAGAAAATACAGAAAACTGATAATGACTCCAAAGTCTCTCTATTAAGCTAGAAGGCTTGTATCAGTTTAAGGCTTTCTAGTGCTTTCCAGTAGGTTAGTTACAGGAAAGATGGGAAACAAGTGCAGATGTGGTCTTTTAAACCAGAAAGTTGAAAGAGATGGACAACTTCCCGAATGATCAATAAACTACAATTCCTGGGCCAAGAACCACTCCTCTTGTGGTAGACAGGCTACCTAGTACTTACCACTCCCACTGATAAGCTAGAAGGCTGCACTCCAACACAAAGGCTTGGGGGGCTCAGAAGCTTACAAACAGTCCTGGATACAGCAAATATGTACCTGGACTAGACTAGTTATGGGAAAGGTGGGGATCAAGCGCAAACATGGGCTTTAAAACCAGAAAGTTGAGAGAGATGGAAAAAACTGCCCAAACAGCCAATAAACTACAATTTCTGGGCCAGAACCACTCCTCTTGTGGTAGATAGGCTACCTAGTGCTTACCACTCCCACTGATAAGATAGAAGGCTTCCCTCCAACACAGAAAGTCTTGTGGGGCTCAGAAGCTTACCAATAGTCCTGGATACAGCAACTCTGTATCTGGACTAGGCTAGTAACAAGAAAGGTGGGAAACCGTGCAAGTGCCGCTTTTAAACCATAAAGTTGAAAGAGATGGGGAAAAACTGCCCAAACGGCCAGTAGCTACAATTTCTGGGCCAGGAACCACTCCTCTTGTGGTAGATAGGCTACCTAATGCTTACCACTCCCACTGATAAGCTAGAAGGCTTCCCTCCAACACAGAAAGGCTTGGGGGTTCAGAAACTTACAAAGAGTCCTGGATACAGCAAATCTGTACCTGGACTAGACTAGTTACAGGAAAGGTGGGGAAGAAGCGCAAACACAGGCTTTTAAGCCAGCAAGTTGAAAGAGATGGAAAACTGCCTAAATGGCCAATAAACTACAATTTATGGGCCAAAACCAACTCTTCCCATGGTAGATAGGCTACCTGATTCTTACCACTCCCACTGATGAGCTAGAAGGCTTCCCTCCAACACAGAAAGACTTGGGGTCTCAGAAGCTTACAAAGAGTCCTGGATACCGCAAATCTGTACCTGGACTAGACTAGTAACAGGAAAGGCAGGAAACAAGCATAAACACAGGCTTTTGAATCAGAAGGTTGAAAGATGGAAGAGCTTCCCAAACGGCCAGTAAACTATAATTTCTGGGCCATAAACCTCTCCTCCTGTGGTAGATAGGCTACCTAGTGCTTACCACTCCCACTGATAAGATAGAAGGCTTCCCTCCAACACAGAAAGGCTTGGGGGCTCAGGAGCATACAAACAGTCCTGGATACAGCAAGTCTGTATCTGGACTAGACAAGTTACAGGAAAGGTAGGAAACAAGCTAGGATTTTTTTTTTTTTTTTTTTTTATATACAGAAAAGCAGCTAAAACAGCAGTAAATACAATTCAAATGCAGTGCAGGCTAGCACGTGTATCAATATTACAGCAAATACAGTTTAATTAAATGCAATTAAATTAACAAATGACTAAAAAACAAGTGCAGAAGGCATTAAATTAGAAGGCTACTAACAAGCAGTAATAAGTGCAGAGTAACAGCACACAGAACACCAAGACAGTTACAGTAAGAGCAGCTGAATATATATATATATATATATATATATATATATATATATATATAAATTTTTTTTTTTTTTTTTTTGAGGGAGGGAACACAGCAGGATTAAGAGGCTACAGGAGTTGTCCTTTTCAAATGCTCTCTTTGTACGCAGTAGGAGTGCCTGAAATCAGAATATGATCTCACTGCACTCAATTGAGTGAACAAATGAGATAGGCCCAGAAGGAGTATCCAAATACAAACTTACAAGAGGGGTGGGCAGTTTCAAAGCCACCAAGATTAACACCAACACAAGAACAGGGAGGGTGGGAGAAACACAATGGAGACAACAGGAGACAGAAATAATACAGCACCACTATAAATAATAGGCAAGTGTATACATACAACACAGTGCAAATTAAGTTGCAAAAAGTGTAATTATCAGTTTGAAATAGAATCCAGTTCTGCAGCTCAAAGCAAATCTATCAGCTTTCCAGCAGTTTACAGAAGTGCAGTCTGTACTGGAATTCCAGCAAGATACACCTCAGGCAATGACTAACACCTATGATGTGGGCTGGCTCAACAACCCCCTCCCTGAAACTAGTTTGAGCTACCCTGAGAAAAAAAACACAGTGGAGACGAGACATAAATAATACAGCACCACTATAAATAATATGCAAGTGTATAAATACAGCACAGTGCAAATTAAGTTGCAAAAAGTGTACTTATCAGTTTGAAATAGATTCCAATTCCGCAGTTCAAAGCAAATCTATCAGCTTTCCAGCAGTTTATGGATGGAAAAACTGGAAATACAAAACCGATAGTGCTCTACTGCCAGGGGCCCTGCTAGGTGGAGCTACACTTGGGATAGTGTTCCTTCCTGTTTCACTTTGGTTATTTTTCCCTGAAGATCCAATGTTTTGGGGGGGGGGGGGGATACATACTCTCACTGTATGCTGTGATCTTATACTCTATATTAGGAAAGCATGCCTACCTTACCCATAGATCACTCACATTTCTTTTCTGCTGCCTGCAGAATCCTAATGTGCATCGTGGAAAAATAACCATTACTTGGGTGCCTAAAGATGTTACACTATAAGGTGTTTGCTTGTAAGACAAATACTCTGAGAAGTACTGTCTGCATTTAAACAGGAGAACCTGAAGAAACTGTAATTAAAAAACATGTGCTATCTCACTACTCAGTGAATGGCTGTGGTTCAGAGTACCCAGCAGGGAATCGGCAGGAGGCTTTTTAGTGCAGCCCTAGATCTCTGCTGGGAGTACCTACAGAGGAAGGAGGGCAGATATTAGTGTCACATACTAGAAGTAAGCTCATCCACAATACTGTTTTACATTCACAAATCTGTCCTTGCTTGCCATCAACTAGCAAGGATCTGCATTCACTCCTTTCTTCCACCTTGGCAAATGATGAGGCATCCATGGGTATTACATCCCTCTTAAACACAAAGGGGTGATGTATCTTTGAGTAAAAGCACCACCCATCCTGCAGCTCAATAGCCAGAGTATGCTTGAAACTGTTTTGCTGGAGAGCTGTCTCTTCAGTACCCTGGCCAGATCTAATGGTACCACTGGGAAGTTTTTCTCCCCAAGCCTTTCCTTTTGCAGCAGAGCTCTGTGTCCTGTGTCATTGATTCCTGAGGGTCTACCAGGTCCTCCCATTCCAGGGCTGTCAGGTCAGGCCCTGGATATTAATTGTTTGATACTTATTGGGATCTTTCCAGTTAGCTGTTAAGATGATCATAGTTCCAAACTCAGTGCAAGCTTCTCCCATCACTATCTTTTACCTTTATCAGTTGTTCCTCTGCTCCTGTGGCTCATTATGTAACATTTAGTATGTACTAATTTTTAACACTGCTTGTCTTAAAATATTTAATGCCTTAGCCTTATTCAAGCCAGATCCACGTAATAGTATCCTGGTTTCCCCTATTCTGTTGCACAGCCTGACAGTAAAGCTGACAAAACTGGAGGCACTCAATATAATATCATCTTTATTTAATACTTTGAGTTGCAAATGCTACATTGTGGCAGCTCTAAGAACTGAAGGATGGTATCATTTCCTCTTTCATTTAAGAATGGTGCAGCTTCTGCATCCAGAGATTCAATTTATTTCTTAATGTGGAGAGGATATCTGAGATGTCTGGAAAGATAAAGTATGATGTCCTTATATATCAGTGCTGCAGTATTTGATACAGAAGGATATCCAGTAGTGGACAGCCCATTGCTCGGCCAGTATAAATAACCTTAAAAGATATCTTGTTTGTACCGTACATCACATTTATGCTCCCCACACAGAACATAGGGCATAAAAGAGATGTACGGATGCAACTACCTAGAACATTTGCCGCCAGCTTGAACACCATTTTTGCCAGTTGGTTTGAACACTTTGTTGCTGTACTGAATATCTAGCAACAATAGAAATAACCCCCCATTGAGGTTATTTCTATTTTTATTTTTTATTTTACTTTCTTGGTTCTGCATTTTTTGTCACTAACTAGAGTTCAAATCATCCAAGGGGGGGATGTCAGAGTGGGAGGAAGATTCACCATAAGGATAGCCACAAACAGTGTCTTTTTTGTTTGACGGCTTCCCATGGCCATACCTCTTGTTGTATCTTTAAGACATTTGTGCCTAAGACACTCAGAAGCCATTTGTCTTCCCTGGCTATTTATCTTGAAAACCAACAGTTTAGACAGTTAGCCCAGGGTACCATGGCAGAATCATTTATCCCCGAGATACTCCTGCTATGTAAGAAGAAGGCCAAGAAGTCTCAGCCATATTTTTAACTGTCCAGCCTCCACTGGACATCCCTCTGGTAGCATGTAATACCTCTGTAAGTCATTCAGTGTTTAAGTTGGATTCTTCTGCCATGACCCTGCGGGAGGCTGCCATGGATATGTCTTTTCAAACATCCTCTGAGGCTTTGCAGACATCTGCTCTGGACATTGAGGGGGGACTGCAGTTGAATATTTTTGAGGGTTCTAGAGGGATTCCACAGATATTGGTTAGGGAGTAAGTTCTGGGTTCTCTTCTTGAATCTCACCAAGGGTTAGAGCTTACAGTATTTGTTACGGCAGATGTCCCTTCTAAGAAAAGACAAAAACTGAAGCATGTTTCCATCTGTCCTATGGCTCCTCAAATGGAATGGCAGGAGGTTACACAAGGCTTGTTCTCTGCCTTAATGGCCCTAAAGCCTAATAAAGGGGTTTCAGTATGTGCTCCTTCTTGGACCTCAAACCCTTATAAATGATTTACAGAACCAGATTCCTCAGATAAGGATTCCATGTCTCGTGAGGGGTCTTTGTCCTATTCTTCACAGATGCCTTCACCTTTGGCTTATGGTTTTGATGAATAGGAGCCTGTTAACGATGAGTCTCATTTCAAGGAATTGGCCTTTGGGGAACAATTCCTAAGATGATGGAATTCTTTAAGTGGAATTCTTCTCAAGTGTCTGGCATCCAGAGAAGATATTATGAGTTGCTTCCAGTGGATACTCCTAAACCATCAGCCGTTCCTCATGTGGTGGCTGCCTTGTGGGTACTTTCATTGCTGCTTCCAAGACTCCTGATTATCAGCCTCCTACTTCTAAGAAACCTGATAGTTTCTATAAGGTTCCTGAGGATTGTCTATTTGTATTTAAATGTTCTTCTGCTGATCCTGCTGTGGAGTCTGTCTTTTCTGACAAACCTAATCTTTTGCCCTCTTCCAAACTTGTGCCTTTTGATAAGGATAGCAGGGCAATGGAGAAGATTGGCAAGAGACTTTACACTGCTTCTACTTTGGCCTTTAATTACCAGACCCATGTGACCAGGTATGCTCTGGCCTTGGTTGCAGAGGCTTGTCAGGTTATGTCTGCCCTCCCTGATTCTGATGGCAAATCATCTGCCTTATCTTTTTAAGGTTCTGCTTCTAAAGTGGCTGTGATGCTGCTGATGCCTCTTCTAGAGCCATGGCTTTTGGGTCATGAGGCATTATTCTTGTCTTCATCTCTAGTCTCTTCCTGAGGATATTAAGGAACAGTTGTTGGATGCTCCTTTGGATAATACTCATCTTTTTGGGAATACTGCTGCTGCTGACATGTTTAAATCTCTTCAAGAGAAAGGCAAAGCCTTGCAAGACCTTAAACATTTTTTTGACTCTCCTATCCCTATGTTCCAGAGGTGTTATCCTTCTAGGTCTGCTTTTTTCACAGGCAACCCTGCCAGACCTCTAAGAGCAGGAAGGGTGGGAGGTGAACCCCCTCTGCTAAGGCTTCTCAAACATCTGTGGTGCAAAAGCCTCCTTTATCTTATAAGTCTGCTTCTCATTGACAATTCACCCCCTGCCTTCAGACCAAGTTCCTTTGTCCCTTAGACTTCTAAATTGGTGTCTCATTGCTTTGGACTTTTGGGTTCTTTCTGTCATCTGTCAGGGTTACTTCATGGTATGGAAATCTCTCCCTCCTTTTTCTGGGATTCCTCAACCTCCTCTAGAGCAACTTCCTCATTTTCTGGAGGCTCTAGGGTCCCTGTTGAACCAAGGGACCATTCAACCTGTCCCCCCTTTCCCAAATGGGAAGGAGTTTTTATTCCAGGATGTTGCTTACTCTTCAAACTCTGTTTCCTATTTTATTACCCCAGGCTTTTCTGGTGTCTATGAGTTGAAAAGATTATTGCCTTCATATCCCTATTCACCCTCTCTTCAGGACATTTTTACTTTTTTCTACGTCTTCCTCTCATTTTCAGTTCTCTGCTTTGTCCTTTGGCCTCTCTACTGCCCCAAGGGTATTCACAAAATTCCTACTACTGTAATTGCCTTCTGCAGGCTTCAAGGCATTCATATTTTTACTTATCTAGATGACTATTGCTTCAGATGCCTTCTCCCAGTTGATTCTGCAGTTCACCATCTCTCTTCTTCAAAGTCTGGGGTTTTACTATTAACGTCCAAAACTCCATCCTGGCTCCCTCTCAGGATCATGTGTATCTGGGATGCAGGATTCAGATGGTGCCAATGTTGGCCTCTCTTCCACCTCCAAAGGTATTGTCATTGACAGCCTTCTTTCAGTCTCTTCTTCCTCTGACTGCCATGCCAGGCAGGGAGTTTCTTCAGGCTCTAGGAGTCATGGCCTCTTCTGTTCTGATGCTTCCTCTTGCCAGACTGCATATGTGGAATTGTCAATGGTACCTCAAGTCGGTTTGGCTGCAGCATTGTCACCCTCTGATTTTCATGGTACCTCTCCTTCCCTGTCTCACAGAGTTCAAGTGATAGATTTGACAGATTGCTGTCAACCCAGGCCAGCCCTTTCAGGCTCCAATCACTTCTCAAGAGCTGTTCACCTATTCCTTGGACATGGAGTGGCGGGGGTATCTCTTGGTCACCTGAAAGTTCAAAGTCTTTGGCCTCCCCATCAGAAGTCAAACCATATCAACATGAAAGAGATGAGGGCACTGATTCTGGTCCTTCAGGCTTTTCACCCCATGTTCTTTCCAGGCCACTTGAAGGTGTACACAGACAACACTACAGTAATGTGGTATGTCAACAAGTAGGGAGGCATGAAATCTTACCTCCTCTGCAGGATGGCACTTCAGGATTGGGAAGTGGCCGTCACTTATCAGTTAACACTTCAGCTGATACATTGCTTCAGAGCACAATCTTGCGGCAGACTCTCTGAGCAGGTCCAAAACACAGGCTCATGAATGGGTGCTTCACAAAGACATGTTTCTGGACATTGTCCATCAATGGGATATTCCTCAGGTAGAGTTTTTTGCCTCCCCTATGAACAGGTGGCTTGCTTTCTTCTGTTCCAGAGTGCCATGCCATCTGGCCTGGAAGACAGATGCCATATTCTTTCCTTGGAAGAGGAGGTTTCTTTATGCTTTCCCTTATCTTCCTCTACTTCTGCGAGTCCTGCAAAAGATTCAAATGGACTCCCCACAAATCTTGCTAGTGACGCCTTTTTGGCCAGGACAGCACTGGTTCACCCTCTTAATGCATCTGGCCAAGGGTAATCATTGCAAGTTACCTCATTGGTTGGCTGTCCTCAAACAGGACAAGGGGTCTCTCATCCATCCCCACTTGTCTACTCTGCAACCTACATTGTGGGTGACAGGGTCCTGATCCCTTTCAGACACCTCTTTCTGAAAACATGCTCAGGGTTTTACAGGGCGCAAGGAAGCCTTCAGCCAGAGAATCTTGTATGTCCAAATGGAAGAGATTTTTGGTCTGCTGCCATGCTCATAACAGGACCCTTTTTCAGTTGGGGTCTCTTTGGTCCTCTCTTATTTGTGTGAATTGCTCTAGTCTGGCTTGGCCTATTCTTCTGTGAAGGCCCATTTGTCAGCCATTTAAGCTTGTCTGCCCTTGAATTCTCTTTTGACTTCTCATTTTGAGGTCAAGCAATTTCTTAAAGGTGTCCTGCATATTAGGCCTCCAGGAAAGCCTATTGTTCCTCCTTAGTACCTTAATTTTGTTTTGGAAAAATTGACTCAGGCTCCATTTGAGCCTGCAGATTCTGCTTCTTTACAAAATTGTACCTGGAAGACTGTTTTGTTACTGGCTGTTACTTCTGCTCAGAGTATTTCTGAGCTTCAGGCCCTTATGGCCATTTCTACTTTTCTGTTTCTTTCAGAGGGACATTGTGTCCCTTCATATTAATCCTTCTTTTATGCCCAAGGTAGTCAATGAGTTGTCCTTGAGTCATAGCCGGCCTTAGGCATAGGCCAACTAGGCAGCTGCCTAGGGCGCCGCTGTAGCAGGGGCACTTTTCTAGTACTTATCTGGTGTAGGTAGACCAGGATGGGGGCACCGGGTGGTGTCATGGGGGGGTACCGTGGAGCCCTTTTGTCTAGGGCACCGATTGACCTAAGGCCGCTCCTGCCTTGAGTTGGTACAATTCTTTCTTTTTCCCTTCTCCTCAGTCTGCTAGTGAGGGTGTCCTGCATACCTTGGATTTGCACAGACAGCTCAGGCACTGTTTGGATAAAGTTAGGACTATTCATACATCTGATCAGCTTTTGTTTCCTTTCATCCTCGGTCTTTTGGTTTGGCTATTTCTAAGCAAACCATCTCCTCCTGAATATCTAAGGCCATTTCCTTTTCTAATTCTTTTCATGGCAAACCTCTGTCTACTTCTCTAAAGAGCTCATTCCACTAGGGCTGTTGCCTCTAATGGTGCCTTCCTCAAGGGATTGAACACCAATTTCATCCTTGAAGCTGCTACTTGGCCTTGCATACATACCTTTACTAAGCGTTATAAGTTGGATATGATTTCTAGGGTCAGGATAAATTTTGCTGAAACCATTTTGTGTGGGTTTGTTGAGGGCTCATCTCAGCCTTCCACCTCCCATTGTGTTTCTTGAACGATATAGAAGGACATAGTACAGTTGTGAAAATCTTACCATAACAGTAGACATCCTTCTGTTCACTGTTTCAGTATTTGCTCCCTCCCCCCAACTCCCTCTTACTTATTCTGCATTTTTTTTTCTTCTGGATGTGCATGGACTCCTTTGTCCTATGATGACTGTTCTTTTCTGGGGCAGTTCATTTTTAGGTAGCTGTGTCCGTATGTCCTTTTTATGCCCTACGTTCTGTGCAGGGAGCATGAATGTGATGTACGCCACATACGCTTACTTATACTGGCTGAGAGATGGGCTGCCGTGGCGGGACAGCCCTTCTGTATCAAATACTGCAAAAGTGAAGAGAAGGTCATCTATGGTTATCGTTAAGATTTTACACAACTGTACTTTATGTGTCTGTATGCCACAGGGGAAGAAAAGCCAAGTGTTTAGAATACATTTTACTTTTGTGAAACCATACGAGAGAATATTACATTGATGAGACCAAAGCCAAGAAAAAAAGCTGCCCTTTGTTCACCATTTTTTCTTTAATGAGGACAGATTGTCTAATTAAAAATACTGATGTCCATGTTATTGAATGAAATAATCAAACCAAAGACCGTGAAACTGATTGGTTACAAGATTCAAAAAACAGAAAAGCACAACCCAACATAAAGCTGAAAAGCCAGGCTGTTTAATGTTTAGCACTTTCATCTAAAAAGTAAGACTTTATCAGAACAAATCCAAAACAGACCACATGAGCACTTTAAAATCATGTGACAGTGCTACCAGTCAATTGTTGTAGCAACAGATTAATATATTAATTTATTTGATGTACCCTAAGCTTCAAAACACTTCTAACTGAAATGACATAAGGCTTTCATCTTCAGTTGCCACTCCAATTCACATTTTTTTCTAATAGCAATTTAAAGTCCCCTTCCCACAGATAAACAGACATTATCCGATACAAAAAATGTAAACTTCCTGAAATATTTTAAATTACACTATCTGTACGGTGGATTCTCATTATGTTTCTTCTTTAAAGCATACTGATGTTCATATATTTTCTGATTCAGTTTTCTAATGTTTTCCCACATAAAATGATTCTTAAGTGTCACACCTGGCTATAAGTAAATCACCCCTGTAGAAGTAGAAGTATAATGCTTTATACAACCTATTGTTTTGTCAAAGCCTGCAAATGTGACATATGGTCCAACATTGATACACTTACAGTAGTGACAAAATCCATGGGCATATGTTCCTTACTCTTTGTTTGATTAACTAAATTGGATGCTGCTTCAAATTACATAGGATAGTATGGTCCTATGGAAATCAGCACCGAGTTTCATTAATTGTGTTGATATTAGAGTTATAAAGAAAGTTATCGTAATTTTATAGTTTTTGAACATAGGTTCAAAGGTAGGTACTAGGCTATTGGCCCTAGGGCCTATATAAGCCTAGCCAAAAAGGTACCCTGGCTTTCACCATCCAAGAAAATTATTTTCTTGTACCCCTGTCGAGCAGAGCCACAGAAGTGATCCCCGGAGTGAATTTCCTATCTCCCATCCAATAATCAAGATTTTTCTTGAAGAATGCTAATGAGGAGCTTTTTTTGATATAGATAGGTAGCTTGTTCCAGTGTATGGGAAGTCTCTGGGACAGGAATCTATCCCTCCAGCATGTTCTGTTTATTGTAGTGACAAGGTTTAGGTCCCTAGCGCATGTAGCTTGGAGGGATTGGGGTTTCTTTAAGTGGAGCATGTCCAACAGCTCTGGGTTTGACATAGCTTTGTATGTTAGGCAGAGATCGTCTCTGAGTAGGCGATATGCAATGGAGTAAAGCTGGAGTTTTTTGAGACAGTCTGCGTAGGGCATCTGTTTGAGGCATTTTCAGTTGTTGTAGATGTCTTGTGAAGTACATACCAAAAGGGGTGTTGTACTCTATATTGGGTCTAATGTGTGATGAGTAGAGGGGAATAATGACCTCTTTTTCCCGGATGAGAAACCTTTTGTGATGAGGTGTGCCATGCAGAAGGATTTCCTGACTACTGTGGCAATGTGATTACCAAAGGAGAGACCACTGTCCACTTATGTCCCAAGGTCTCATCATACTTTCAGTGTTAAGTAGACTACTGCCTATGTGGTAGTTCATGGGTACAGAGTTTTTACCAAAGGGGATGACAATGCACTTTTTGGCATTGAGCTTGAGGTCATGGCTTTGACACCAGGCATCTGTCTCTGTAAGGCCCTTTTGTAGGATATCCACATCATTAGGAGTTTCGTTTATAGCGCCGAGTTTGCAGTCATCTGTGAACTTCATTAGGCAATGACCTTCTGTGTTAGCCTGTACTTCAGAGAAGTAGATACCAAACAGGAGAGGACCCAGGACTGAACCCTGTGGTACTCCACTTGTCACTGGTCTGAAGTCGGATTTGGCATCTGCTACTTTCACGGTGTGGGTTCTGTCAGTGAGCCAGTTGGCAACCAATCTTGTGACATAGGGATTTATACCTAGTTTAGTGAGTTTATCTGTAATTCCAGAGTGGGCGATGGTGTTGAAAGCCTTGGCGAGATCTAGATAGGCTGTGTGAACCACCTTACCCTCATCTACGGCTTTGGTGACTGCTTCAAAGAAGTCTATCAGCTTTAGGAGACATGATCTGCCTTTTACAAACCCGAACTGGGTGGGGTCCAGCGTTTGGAGATTACCAATAATGGGGCGGTAGTTCCCAGGGTCTGTGGTGGCTCCCCCTTTGTGGAGTGGGATAACTGTTGCTGTGCATATTTCAGTGGGCACAAAGCCTAAGGTGAGGCTATGATTGAACATGGTACTTAGGTGGGTTGCCAGTTCATTCTGTAGTTCATGTAAAACGCAGCCTGGGATGTTGTCAGGTCCCATAGATGCTGTGTTCTTGGCTTTGGAGAGCATGGTTTTTACCTGTGCAGCTGTGATTACAGGAACTTTGCATTCTTCCGGTATAGAGAGGGGCCCTTTAGAGGGTGAGAGGTGAGTAAAGTTAACAATGAACCTATCTGCCAGGATGTTGGCAGTATCAGTTGGTTCTGTATATTTAGTGCCATTGTGCTGTAACTCAGAGCAGATCTGAGTGTTGCCATTGAGATTCTTGACATAGCTATAGAATGCTTTGTGGTTATCTTTAGAATCAGTGGTGATTTTGTTTTTGTAACTAGCTTTGGAGGATTTTTTGAGGGATCTCAGCTTCTTACTGAGGCTGACCAGGGAATTCTTCCAATCATGAGATTTTACTCTTTTTTTGCAACAGTTTCTTTCTTCTGTTGTAGAGTTTGTTTCTGTCAGGGGACCACCAGATTGGCTTCCTTTTTTGGGGGGGATAGCATCTTGGTTCTGCTGGTGATAGCATGATCCATGCACTTGTGTAAGTGCTTATAAAGTGCATTTGTGTAGGATTCAACAGTCGTACCTCTATTATCCATCTGCATGGGTGTCGTGAAGTTTGCCACTTCTTTCTTTAGAAGTGTGAAGTTTACTTTTGAGAAATCTTTTACGGTGGTTTCCCTAATGGGGGGTGGGGGCAGGATGTAGATGTTTGGGGTGATTAGCTTGTGGTCGGATCTGACCAACGAGGAACTGACCTCTGGTGTGGTACACTGGTCGCCCATGTTGGTAATGACCAGGTCTAGGATATTGCTGCCCCTGGTGGGGGTGTGGATAAGTTGATCCAAGGCACTGGAATTTATGAATTCCAGAAAACGTTGAGCAAAAGAGTTAGTACATGAGTAGTTTTCCCAGTTAATGGTGGGGTAGTTGAAATCGCCCATTATTAGGGTGTTGGGTTGTACCCTAATATTTTCCAGTGTATCAAGAAATGAGGAGTGGGAATCCTGGGACAAAGTGGGTGATCTGTAGCAAGCTACAATTTGGATTGCAGTCCTGCCCAGAGTTAATTGTACTTGGATAATCTCGGATGCATTATGCTGAGCAACTAGCCTGGAGGTGTGGATATCCTTAATGAATATGGACACGTCTCTGCCTTTAGTGTTTCGGTCCAGGTTAGGTGGCCAAAAGGTGTGGTATGAATTATAGCCTGGTAATGCATAGGGTTCTCTCTGGAGCCTTAAACCAGGTCTCTGTCACTGCACAGATGTCGATGTTCTCCATTTTAAGAAGTGCCTCGAGTGAGTGCATTTTGAGGTTTAGACTTCTAGAATTGAGTAGTATTGCCCTCAAATTTTGCTTGCTTGTACCTGTTATGGTGGTGAATTTGTCTTTTGAACCTTGCCTAAAAAAGGCACTATAGGGGTGGCAAGAGCCTTAGCCAGTATTGGAAATCCCAAGGGTGACAGCAGGTGCAGGCCATCTCTGGCAAAGCATCATGGTCTGTTGATCATGTCATCCCAGGCAGACAGATACTGGATCCCCTTAGAATGACACCAGAAACTTAGCCAATTGTTGAAGTCAATCATTTTGTCCTTGTACTGTGGTATCATTCTGGGTGATGGCAGGATGCTACTCAGGGCTAGGGTCATATCTGCCTGGGCTACAAGATCGGACAGCTCCTCCATGTCTCTTGTCATGTAGTCCAGGAAGGTATGTCTCAGGTCATTCACACCAACATGGACAATGACAGAGTCATATGTGTACTTGTGAAGTGACCTGAGTGCATGCATTATGTGGTGGATCCTGGTACCCGACAAGCACCTGACAGTAACTTTCTCCTTGTTTAGCCTGGTGAGTGGAACATCAGTGTGCCTGACTATAGAGTCACCTATGACTAGAGTGTTGGGTACGTTGTTATGCCTTATGGGCTGTGGTTGAGTGGCACACTGCGTTTGTGGGCTGTGTGTCATTTGAGTTGTGTTGGGGGGTGGAGGTTGCTTGTGTTTCTGCTTTGGAGATCCCTGTTGCTTGGGCAGATTTTTATTGAGAGCCACAGCGAATGTAGGTTTTTTTTGTGTTTCTGTGTGTGTGTTTTGGTGGTGTAGGTTTTGAGGGACTATGTGATGAGTGTGGTGTGGTGCAAGTGTTTTACTTTCTTGTCTTGACTGTCTAGTCCAGTCTTGGGTGAAGAGAGCTGTGCTTCCAGTTTGGCTATATAAGTGCATCTCTCACAGATTGTAGTGTTGGGTGGTAGGAGGAGAGGGTTGTCTGTGTTCATGAGACAATTGCTGCATTGCCCCAAGATGCCCAAATTAATCAGGTTGACAGGAGAAAACACTGGGAGCTGACCTTTAGACATGCCTGGATAGGTGCTTATTTATGAAGTACTAAAAACTGTTTTCCTCTAGACAAGTGAGGAAAGTTGAGTGTTGTAGTAATTTGTAGCTTATTTAGTGCTTACAATGAGTTCTGAACAAGTTCTGAACTCAAAGAAACAGATTTGAGTGCTGAAACTAAAAACAACCTGGCTAGATATAAGGGAAAATATGAAGAGCAGACTTTATGGCGCCAGGAATAGTTTATCCCTAGCTAAGCGGCGCTGCATAAAGTGTGTTTTTTTTTTCCAGATAAGCTACCTAGAGCTTACCATGCCCACTGATAAGCTAGAAGGCTTCCCTCCAACACAGAAAGGCTTGAGGGCTCAGAAGCTTACAAACAGTCCTGGATACAGCAAATCTGTATCTGGACTATACTACTTACAGGAAAGGCAGGAAACATGCTTTAAAAAAATTTTTTTTGGGACTTCCAGTTCATCTTGTTTAGCCCTCTAACAGAAAGGTACATGTGCATGTATTTTTGTGTAATATATACTAATTTCAAGACATATATTTTTGTGTTGGGTAATTTATTTGTGAGGGATGAGGACTTTAAATTGTTATTAGAAAATGTGAATTGGCAGGACAACTGAAGCTGAATGGCTCAAGTGATCCATGTTTCAATGTTGGGATTTCGGTTGGAGGTGTGTTGAACCTTAAGGCATATCAACATAATTAATATATTAATGTTGCTGCAACAATCTGTGACAAAACAGGTCTAACTGAAATGATGTTATTGAAACATGAAGCAAATTGGCAAATGAGACATTCAACTACAATTTACATTTTTCTTCACCTCAGAAATAAACAAAAAAACACCATTGTTATAATGGTTAAAATCTTCACCTTCCGTGCACAGTGTACAAGCCTAACTTCAGTCAATGTCTGTATTGAGTCTACATGTTCTCCCTGTTTTTCTGTGGGGTTCCTCCCACCTCCCAAAAAACATGCTGCATGTTTCCACTACAAACTCACCCAAGAATGGCATTGTGGGCAGCAGCAGCACAGATCCTAAATACAGTGCCTATCAGAGAAGACTTGTGTAGACCAGCTGCTTTGGGCATCAGCTGTGGTATACAATATCCTCCAGAAAGGAAACATTTATCATATACTGCATGCCGTATCAGGGCTAGCCACCCAATAGTGTAAAAAATATTCTAGGTGAATTGTTCCTGTTCACTAATGTCACCCAAAATAACAATGGGTATTTACCACTGACAAGTGGGTTGAGGACCTGGCCTACTCTGACCTACTCTGGAGACCCATGCTAATGGTGGTGGTGGGGTCTATGTGCCCATCATAAAGCCCAGCAACCCTGGGTGAATAAGTTACTGGACACATGGGGATAGGTAGCTCTGTTGAGTGAAAGCTGGAAGTAAAAACCAATCAACCTGCCAAATGTGAACTAAGACTTGCTACACTCACTATAGGTTCACTGACAGCATAGAGCTTGGAAATGGATGACATGATGGTAAGGAGGAGTCTGGACATCCTCTGTATCTAGGAGCCAAGATGGAGGGGCAGTGCAGCAGCTTGGGATCCACAGTTTACTATGGGGGGGGGTGGAGAGGCTAGAAATGGAGTGGGAATTGTGGTGAGGGAGAGGCTTCAGAAGACAGTGAGGGATGTCATCATCAGAATTAGTGACAGAGTCATGGCAGTCAAATTCCAGTGTAAGGATAGGGCAGTATTCATAATTTCAATCTATGCCCCTCAGCAGGGCTGTGATAAGAAAGAAAAGAGTGATTTCAGGAAGCAGTTACAGGAACTGTTATAAAATCAAACAGCATGACCTGGTGTTGATAATGGGGGACATGAATGCACATATTGGGACAGACAGAACAGGATATGAGGACTGGACTACCTAGACCCACATGGATGGGGAAAAGGAATAAAGAAAAATGGCCATTCTAGACTTCTGTCTTGCAAATGGCTTGAAGGTGACCGACACATGGTTCATCAAGAAAGACCTGTTACAAGGTCACGTAGAAGAGTGGCCAATGTTTAACTCAGGTAGACTTCCTCCTAGTAAGGAAAGGGTATTGCAGCACAGATAGAGCTTGCACAGACATCCCTAGAGAAACAGTCAGGGATAGCATAAACCACTGAGTGGCACATTCAGATGGTAGCAGTGATCAGAAAAGTCTCTAAGGTCAATGGGGACGAGGCTGAAGACCTGAAATTTAACTGGAGAGAAAGCACAAGAGTTCAAGGAAATACTCTACCAGTAAGAAAAGGAAATAGGTGGAGTTGAAGAAGTGGAATGGCAGTGCCTCAAAATAACATTTATGAGAACAGTAGAACAGGTATGCAAGTGAGTCAAGTATGAAAATAAAGTACATACGGAAAGATGGTGGTGGAATACAGAAGTCCAGTACTTTCTCAAAAGAAAGGAGAAATGCAGGAAAAAGTGAGAGATAAAAAAGATTGACCAGACTAAGAAGGAATATTGGTTGGCTAACAAACAGGCTAAGAGAACAGTTGCAATAGTGAAAAACAAGGCATCAGAGACATTGGACTCGTTTTGGAAAGTGACTCAGTAGATGGCACAAAAAACTCTATCAGGTTGTAAGGCAAAAACAGAAAGATACAGAAGATAGCCAACATGCACCCTCCATAAGAGATGCCAGAAACAACCTGCTCACCAGTCCACAGGACATCAAAGGCAGATGGAAGGAATACTTTCAGCAGCTTCTGAATAAAGAAAATTCCACAGAAGCTGTACTGTCCCAAGCAGAGCTTACAATGAAAGAAGAAGAAGCAGAGCCCACCCTAGAAGAACTAAGGACAGCACTAAGGAAAATGAAGTCAGGGAAAGCATCAGGCTCAGATGAAGTGACAGCAGATATGTTCAAGATGTCAGCTGATTTAGGGGGGAAATGGCTCCAGACGGTACTCATAACAGTATGGAGAGAAAGCTGTATCCCAAATAACTGGAGAATAAGCATACTCCTACCAGTGTGCCAGAACAAAGGGGGCATTCACAAATATGGGCAATATAGATGTATCAAACTCCTGTCATATTGCATGAATGTTCTGGAGAGGGTGATTTATAAATAAATATGGAGAGCAGTAGAAAGTAAGATCTGAGACGAGCAGTTCAGCTTCAGTTCAGGATGCAGCACAACTAACCTAATGTTTGCAGTGAGACAAATAGTTGAGAATTTGCTAAAGATGAGGAAAGAGTTCAGCTGGGCATTCCCAGATTTAGATAATGCATATGACAAGGTCTTAAGAAAGCTGGTTTGGACAGTCCTGCCATGGTTCAAAGTTCCAGAAACATTAGTAGAATTAGCACAGGCTATGTACAAGGACCCAGTGACACGAGAAGGAAAACTGTTCAGACTCATAGTGCAGTTCCCAGTGTGAATGGGTGTGCATTAGGGTTCTGCTCTGAGCCCATTGAGCCCAATGCCATTAATACTGGTGATGGATTACATTAGCAAACAGGTCAGAGGGGACAGATCAACAAAATTGCTGTATATGGACAATATGGAATTACAAGTAGATTCTGAATGGGAACTTCAACAAAGGATAGGGGAATGGAATGAAAAACTGAAGGCACATAGGATGAAACTGAGTACATATAAGACTGTTGTAATGGCAGCAAATGGAGGAAATGAGAAGAAGCTGAGAATTGAGATAGAAGGGAAAATAAAGAAACAAGTTAACAGCTTCAAGTATATGGGAGGAGTGGTTGAGGAAAAAGGAAGTCTGAATGAGGAAGTCAAAGCTAGAATAAGAGGGATTGCAGTCAACTGGCACAGAGTGTTATGGGTAATGTATGACAGAAGAATGCCAAAACTGAAAAGTAAGGTTTATAAATCAGTGGTGCAACCAGCAGTACTGCATAGTACAAAAACTGTCTGACAGATGAAGAAATGAGGACATCAGAGCAGAAACCCAATTAGCTTCAATTGCAGACATGGTCAAAGAGAACAGATTACGGTGGTTTGAGAATATGTATAGGGAAGCAGAACACAATTTGTTGAAGAGGATTAGGGACAGACAGGAAGAAGGCAAGAGGAAATGAGGACATCCAGCAAAGAGATGGTTGAATTGTGTGAGACAAGACTTGAGACAGGCATGACTATTGAAGAGGGAAGAAGAGGACACTGAATTGAGAGAGAGATGGTGGTAGGTGATGCAACACCCCAGAATTGTGTAGAAAATGGGAAAAAGAGGATTGATAATAATGATGATGTCGATAACAACAATCAACTGGTTACTTTGTGATGTAATTTTCAGGATTTTATTTAAACAGTGTTCATGTGGTCTATTGTGGATTTGTCCTGATGAAGTCTTACTTTTTGATGAAAATGCTAAACATTAAAAGACTGCTTTGCACTTCAACTGTGCATTGACTTTTTATTCTCATTTCTTAGACATCCATTTTTAGTCTTTTCTGAGTCATATAATTCAATAGTACAAGATGGTGGTATACAAAAGTTCAAACATTTGTGTAAAT
This sequence comes from Protopterus annectens, assembly GCF_019279795.1. NCBI lineage: Eukaryota > Metazoa > Chordata > Ceratodontiformes > Protopteridae > Protopterus > Protopterus annectens. Next base: position 1,193,373,073 of record NC_056729.1, on the reverse strand, counting down.
CAGATTTAATGTTAAAGCATGTGATATCTATAGTCAGAATGCAATTTCTTCTCAGTTGAATGAGATTACAGACAAATTAAAATCATGTAAGAGTGCATATAGAATACAGTAACAGAGGAGTAAAACGAGATCTAAGGAAGCAATGAGAAGCAATGAAATGTCATGTATAGAACCTGCATGAGATTTGGCATAAAGTTATAAAAAGAAATGGCCTTCATTTAATCACTTATTTAGGTGTGGAAAAAATCATTTTGCTAAAATATGTAAATGAATGAAACAAATGTATAACTGAAAAAAAATGTATGTTTTGGATCAGTGCCATAACATCATTTATCTGTAGGCACAATCAAGATTGAAAGTAAGATTGCATTATACAAAGTCAAACAGGAATGTGATACAGAGGTTTTCACTGTAAGTCAGATTTCAAAACAGTTGCTCAAAGTGTAAATGACTTACTCTGATGTAAGCCTGTCCTGATTCTGAAAGACTTGCTTTCAGTATAATTGACTTAATTTGGTGCAAGGCATATCTATAAAAATACTTATACCAGGGACCAGATTAAAAAAAAAACTGCTGTCAGTGTAAATGATTTTACACTGGTGTAATACTCTGGAGTAAGTTACACTGAAAGCTAGTTTTTTGGAATCTGCTGCCATGACTTATCAAGTTTCAAAACTCAACAATATCCCAACCCAATAAATTTAACTTGTGGGAAACAACCCACAAAATACAACAAAAGTTAATCCCAGTCTGGTGAACTACAGGGATAAAGCCCTGGCTATGACCCAAGTGCCCCGGGTTTGATTAGCACCTCAGGCAACTGATGGATTGGAATGGAGGGATGGGTGTTGCTATATTCTGGAGATATGGTATTCCAGGTATTGTTGTATAGAGAAAGGTTCACAGTATCCTAGGACAGAATTTAATGTACTTTCAGAGTAATAGCATATCATGTCCATCTCTAATTATACACAGTCTAATAGTCAAGTCAAGAGGACAGCACTTATTGCTAAAGATCTAATAAACAATTGACAGGGCAGAAACGTAGACATTCACTTAACATTATTACAGTATAGAAGTCCTCTACCATTAGGTTTTGATCAGCTATTTGCTCAGCTCTCTATGGGCCATAGATTAAATGGAAAGATTTCTATATCAACTTCTTTGCTGACTCCTGAAAACTAAAACTGGGTACAAGACAGACTGAGAAATAATCAGTACATATAAATTTTTCTATTATAGTAAATATGTTTACCATATGCATGCTAGACCTCTGTGCATGAAAGAAACAGATAAGATGAGAACTTTGTAGTAGTCTATCATAAAATACCCAAAAGTAACAGTTTCAAAGACAAGAGAAAGAAAGGAAAGAATTTTGTTCAATCTGTAGCTGGCAAAGAATGACCAGTAACAGCATATATTTGCTTATCAAAAGTATGCATGAGTAACTGTGTGAGGCAAGGTGATGTCTGTAATGCTTTTAGAGTTTAGAGTTCAGAAGTATCCATAGTAGTATCAAGCAACATCTAAAGAGGTATCCCAGGAGAAATTTTATAATGTAGCTGCAAAACCAGTTCATCATGTTGAGCTGCCCAAAGTCACCTAAGGAAGAAAGTATGAGTACATCATTGTCAACTATTAAGACCTCTGAGGACTTCCCATCCCCAGAGTATTCTGTGTTTGGAAAATTAATTTAGAAAGTGACTAGATACACTTCTAAAATGGCTGCTCAGTGAGCAATTTTCAGCTCTCTCAATGTGAAAACAGATACTCAGAAAACAGCCAGTGAACTTTTCTTTTTGGGTAAATTTCAGTAACTGGCTAGTAATGCACTGCCTGGATGCCAGCAAAAAAAAATTTAAGCGAACCTAAAAGAAAATCAATCACAGAAGGTGAGAAGAAAACACTGACTAGGAAGAATTCTGCAGCTGTTCAGCAAGAGCAGTGCAAGCTCCAACTTTGGTGCACAAGACATGATTTCAGTAACCTAGAGGAAAAAAATAAGTCAGCTGTACTCTGAGCTGATTAGAATAAGTGAAACATTGAAAGAGTGTATCAACTGAAATAAAAAGCTGGAAAAAATGGAAGAAGCTTTAAATAGATATTCAGACGAGGTGATAAAACTGTAAAAATCAGAGGCTGAAATGAAGAAACAAATGGCTGAATATGAGACTGCTCTAAAAGAGATCTTTCAAAAAATAATAGAATTAGAGGATAGAAGACATAGTGAAACCTGAAATTTTATGCTGTACCACAGAAGTTGTAAGGAACAGACTGTATTAATTTTATGAATGCACAAATAAGCAACAGGACTGGTATTCCACAACAGGAGTTGTTAACTTAAAGGGCACATTGCATGTATGCTGCAAACCAGGCCATGGGAAAGCAGCATAGACCTTTGATGGTAAAGATGCAATCCTACTGGCAGAAAGAGCTAATTCTGAAACAAACAGTGGCAGAAGGCAAAAGGAGAAAATACTAAAAGTGGGAGACAGTGGAATGTTTGTGTAAAATGGTTACTCACTGTATATCAGGCAGAATAGGAGTAAATTTCTTCTAGTAATCAGGGAATGTTGAGAAACATCCATGAGATTCAAGCTGCAGTATCCAGCTGTTTTCATAGTATTCTTTCCTGGAGGGTCAAAATCATTTTTGATGCAGAATATGCTGAGTTTGTTCAACAAAAAGTGAGCTGTCAAGCAGAAGGAGATTATGCTTCTTGTTCTTTTGGTAATAAAACCCATAGAGAGACTCTGCCAGTTAAACCTTTTCAAATGTTTCAAAGGAAAATCCTTATGAGACAGAAAAAAGCACAAGAGTTGACGTGAATAACCAGGAGTATGTTGGAAAGGAAGCAGAAACTGGATTTAGGAGATGGAGATCTGTGACAAAGGCGGTACTGCTAGTACAGCTAGCTGGAATTTTGTAAATAATTATATGTAATTTATGAATATCAACATGATGTATATAGAAGTGTGACAAAGGGAGATACAGCCAGCACAACTATTTGGAAGTTTGTAAATAATTATGTCATTGGTGAATATCGAAATGATTTGTGTAAGATGCTTATGTTACAAATGTATTAACACTGTATGTCATGTATATCAAACTAGGTTTGTGCAGACGTGTTTTGAAAATATATTTTATAAAGTACTTGTACTTAAAATGGATCCACAGTGTGCTCTGCTGGAGAAGAACAGAAAAGTACATGCACTAATGTAACTGATTAAATGTATATATTTTAACAGTGGAAACTGGAATACAGAAGGTTAACTTCAGTCTAGCAAACTTAACAATTGAAATTAAATTACTTTATAGGCTAGGCCGGAGACACAGAGTCTGTGCTGAGATGCTTTCTGTATTGGGAGTATTTTATTGTTTTATGACTTCCAGAATTTGCCAAAGATCTGAGGAAAATCCCTTGTCCATGTATTTTTACAGGTAGATGCTAAATACTACCAGCTTCCATCAATGGTTGGTTTGGACTTGGGGACTAGAAGTCAGATGATAAGAAATGGTGTCATTCTGCAAGCTAGCCCAGTAGTAATATTTGAGATATTAATTTAGGAACTCTCTGAGAGAGACGCAACATTCTGCATTCTGCATTCTGTCTTGGACCAGACAACAATAAGAACCATTCACCACACATCTGCATGCTCTGATGAAGTAAGTTACTAGTGAACAGTATAATTCTCTTAAATATAGTCAGGGATATAGCAAAGCTTAGCTTAGATATTTTCTTTATTTATTTGAGACTATCCTGCAATGTTTTAAATATTTCCTGTGATTTTTAACTCTGATGTCACTGTAAATACATATTTAGTATTGTTCTTTTATTATTTATTATTAAATATATTTAAACATTTGATTGTGGATGATCTGTTTAGAGATATTTAAGTTCTGAGAGTACTTGCATATTTATTTGGTGACAATGTGGGTCTCTTCTAATAGCCTTGCTCTTGGTCGAACTACCATTTGTATTAATAGTGACATTACACAGTAAGATTGTACACCCTTTGTTAGGAGCCTTAAAGTAGCTGATAAGGAGCTGGCTGGTGGTAGTGATAACTACCTCATAGTCAGGGGTATAGCTAGTATACCTGTGCCAGCCATTCCCAGGTGTGTGTGTATATATAAATCACAGCTCAAAGAGTGTGTGTGTCAGCTACTTTGGCAGGGACATGAAGCACTGGTTGGACAGAGAGGGTGCTGGAGGTCTTGGCTTGGCCACTCAGCTGAGATCTCAACTCTGTAGCTGTGCAGACTCTTACTGGGGATCTGGAGAAAGAGAGACAAATCAGCCCTGAACTTACTGGTCTCTGTGTGCTCTTAAGCAAAATTCCACTTAATGCAGAGAACTGCATCTGGTAATACTGTGTGTGTACCTTGTTATCCTCCCAATGTATGTCCCCCACTGTTGCTAGTGGTGAGGATTGAGGGTCTTTGATTACTGGTCCATTGGTGGGTCATCATATGATCAACAGAAAGAAATCTAGCAACTCGGAAACTGACAAACAAATACGGAATTAGAAAGCATTATATTTGTGAAACATGACACAATAAAACCTGGAAATATTGGACTTCTTTGACTTTGCTAAACTTGTAGGGGTCTCCAAAGCATATGGCTTACTTCATGTCATTAATATTTGGAAGAACGTTTAGGAGAGGAAAAGTGGAAGGAAAGAGTTAACTGTAAGTAAAATAAAAAATTGTTCTTAGCAGTAGTATTTTTATAATGCATGACATAACCAGCATGCTATAAAGTAAAGCTTTCTCAGCTGTTATACTAAAGTAAACAGGTGCCCTTGCTTTTTTTCTTCTTCATATTTCTTTCTCCTTTCTTATTTTAAGAAATGTAGGCACCGTCATGTAGAAAAAGAAGAAATGTCTGGACAAAAGAGCATACTACAAGAAAAACTGATGTGCTTTTTTTTGCTCTTGCACAGGGGAATGACTGGATTAAGCTCTTGGCTTGATCTAATAATAATTTTTAAGGGGAAGCCAATAAATGAAAAAGAACATTGAACATAATAAATGTTTTCCTCTAGCAAGTAATCCTTGTAGTAGAGGGAACTGTGTATTTGCTTCTCATATCTCTATGGAGACAATCTGATGCAGGGCAATAAAAACAGGATACTTATTTATTTCAATGGCTAGGAGATAATGTTTTCTGAAAGCATTCAAGTGTTTTTCTAATCTGGGACAGAAATAAAGATAAGACAAAAAGAGACAGCAATTAGTGGAAGTAAACTCACAAGCTGTACCATGTGTCTTAGCATGGATAAACTTCCTTATGGGTTATTCCGAGTCTTAGAGTGTGGCTGTCAGTCTGGGACAATTGTTCTATTATAGGTTCATAGGTTAGTACTAAGCTAACTGTCCTTGTGAGCCATTTTAAGCCTAGTCAATTATCCCTTGTGAGAATCAAACCCTGCACCTTGTATTAGTAAGGCAAACACCTTAACCATTAGGCCACCCTCCCAACCCCATAAGATGACCCTGACATGATTCGAACAAGCAGCCTTCTGATCTGGAGTCAGATGCACTACAGTTGTGCCACAAGGTCTGGAGGGTTAAGCTTTAGTATTTGAAGATGTACATAGTTTGTGTAATAGTATTAAGTCAATAGCTTTTAGTAGTGTTCAGGGGATGTGTTTGTTTTTTGTTTGAGGGTTTTTACCAAAACAAAAAGTTTTGTAAGTTGTGACTTTGAAGACTGGTAGAGAAGGGTGAAGGCTGCCAGCCTAGCCAGATAGAATTTTGCAGATAATTCTGTCATTTGTAAATATGAATGTAAACTACAGGCTTGTTGTCTTAAATGTAAAGAAATACTGTTACATGTGGAACTGGAAATAAATGTGTCAACAGTGCACTCTACTGATCAAAGTAAAGCATGTGGTGATCCATTGAAGTAGACAGTGGTGCCAAAAAGTCTAGATGAAGAAATTCTTTCTATTGTTTTAACTAAGAGCTAAATTGCTAGATTTAAACATGCAAATGTATTTTTATTGCTCTGTTCCTGACCAGCTGCAAGATAACAAAAGGGAGATGTTAAGAATGTAAATGCAGTTAATGTGTAGCCTGGGAACTCCAGGAAAGTGTAAAAGAATGAAGTAATGTTTATCAGAACTGCAATAGCAATTTAAAAAGAGAGAATCAGAAGGCATTAAGCATTTTTGTCTTGATCATTCAACTCATAGCATGCCTCTTGCTCACGTGTAAATGATCTTAGACTTGTGTTTTCTTTTAGAGATAGCTAGAACTAGAAAGATTAGATTAAGTGTTTTTTCTGTGATGTCAGAATTGTACTACTGAATTATTTTAAGTACTTCTGTGAGATCTCTAAACTCTTGACTAGCACTGACTGTGTAGTAGAAAGTATTGTCTTGTAGTTTTATTTATTATTAAATATTTTAAAACCTTTTAACTGTGGCTGGTTTGTGTAGAGATAATTTAAGGTCTAGAGTGCATTGTATATTTATAGTGATTACTGTATCAAGTCACTCTAATAAGCCTTGACTGTTTATTCACATTTACCAATTTGATAATAATATTGCACAGTAATAATTAGACACCCTTTTAAGGGCCTTTGGGTAGCTGATAAATATTAGCTGGGTGGTGGCAAGTGGTACTACCATATAGTCTGGATAAAAGAGGCACAGCTTCCCCAGAAGTGTATGTGTGGTTGTATAAACTGTTATCTCAAAGTGTATGTGTGTCAGCTACTTGGGCAGGGACACGAAGCACTGGTTGGACAGAGTGGGTGCTGGAGATTTTAGCTTGCCCAGCTGTCTGAGATCTGGACCCTATAGCTGTGCCAGTGGGGAGTCTTATTGGGGACCTGGAGAGTAAGGGAGCAACCAGCCCCTTGACTGACTGTGATCTCTGTGTGCTATTAAGGGAAATTACACTTGCGTGTATTTGTTATCCTTTCCTCATATATGAGACGCCCTCTCTGGTGTTAGTGGTGAGGATTGAGTCTCCTTGATTGCTAGGTCAGGGCACGGGTGTCACCTGTGTGGTGGCAGTGGTTGGGATATCCTCACATTTGTGTTTGACAGCGGTGGGATATCCACATCACATATTAATTAGTTGGCAAATACTAATTGGCTTGTAGTGATGTGGGTAGAGTGAATCCTGTAGCTTGTGTACAGTGAGCTTTGAAGGTGTTTTTTACTCCAAATCAACCAGGCAATGAATGCTCGGAGTTCAGATCACACTTGTTTTATTTCTTTTGTTAGCTTAGTTAGTCAGGGTGAGCAGGCAGCATGTCAGCAGAAGAGTATGAAAAGCTGAGAAGGAGCTAGCTGACAGAGATGTGCCAGGCTATGGGACTGGTGCATGGAAACCTGACTAAGGCAGACCTGATTACAGCCTTGGTTACAGCTGCATCAGAAAACAGCAACCAGGAGGACAATCAGACTGAAAGTGGAGATATAATTCCCTTGGAGAATGGACGGCTCAACCTTTCTGCAGTGGACTTAAATTTCCAGCTGGAGCTAAAGAGGCTGAGTTGGAGGCCAGGCATGTGGAATTAGAAGCAGCTGAGAGACTGAGGAATCTACAGGCTGAGGAGAATGAGACACTGCTACGTCTGGATGCTGAGGAAAACAAAAGGCAGAGGCAGCATGAGAAGGAAATGCTGACTCTTCGCCAGAGTCATGGAGGTAATGGGGAAGGGAGTAACTGGACGCCAGAAGCACAAAAGGTCAGTAAATTTCTTCCACAGTTTAAAGAGAGGAATAATTTTGATAGTTTCATTTATATGTTTGAGAGGGTATGTAAACAGTATGAAGTTGACCTAGAGCTCGGGGTACAGATCCTGACCCTCTTACTCCATGGTAAAGCTGTAACTGTTCTGTCCAAAATGTCTGAATTTGCATGTTTTGATTATACTGCTGTTAAGAAATGTTTCAGAACTGTATAAGCTAACACCTGAAATGTATAGGAAAAAGTTTTGTGCGCATAGACGCAAGGCAGATGAAAGTGTGTGTGAATATGTTGCTGAATTGAGCACTTATTTCTATAGGTGGGTGAGTGGATGTCAGGTAACCACTTTTGAAGGGCTGGTGGACCTTTTGTTGAGGGAACAAGCCCTTAGCACTTTGCCTGAGGACATGAGGATCTGGTTAGCTGATAGACAATGTGCTACTTCAGATGGGTTGGGGAAGAAGGGAGACCTATACCTGGCAAGCAGGGCAGCCCTGCACAGGAAGTGGACCCCCAGTACTGCTCATGGGTCTAAAGGAACTCATGGTGGGCAGCACAGACTGCCACAACAGAATCTGCCAGTAGCAGGGGAAGCCACTAGTCCAGGTACACGTCCAGGATCTAGGGTTAAATGCTTTGAATGCAACCAGTGGGGCCATGTGGCATACAGATGTCCACAGAGGCAAGGTGGGGAACCAAAGGTGAGGGAGCCAGTAAGTGGAAAAGACAAAATGCCAATAGTAGGTTGTGTTGAGACAACGGGGGTACTAAACTACCATTCTTCAGATGTCTTGAGAGGGAAGGATTTGAATGAGGCAGTACCATGTGTTTATGTAGTTACATGCTGTCAGGCTAAGAGACAAGCAGGTAAGTCTGGTAGCCTTGGGGAGACCCAGACAGACTGCATGCTTTCAGCCAGAACTGGTGAGGTGGTTACTTCAGGGAAGGAGCTACTCTGTAGCAGTGAGACTGAATGTGAGCCACAGCTGCTTGTGGGTAATGAGGTTCCCTTGGACAGAGTAACTGCAAAGGTAGAGGTGAGTAATAGTACCCAGGCTGACAGTGAGGCACCACTGTCAGAGGATGCAAGACTTCCTGTGGAAGGGGAGCTGGGAAGGGTTAAAAGGAGAGGGTTGAGACAGGCTCAGCTCTTGAACCCTACATTGCAAGGCCTGAGGCAGGTAGCTAGAGAGGTACCTGATTCTCAAGGAAAGGGGGAATCTGTATACTGGGACAAAGGGTTACTATATAGAGAGTGGAACCCTGAGGGAGGGCTAGAAGGTGAGAGGGTACAGCAGTTGGTAGTGCCTAGAGCCTACCATCTGGTGCTTCTAGCCATAGCCCATGATATTCCCTTTGCAGGTCATATGGGCATAAAACGTAAAACGAGGTGTACTATGCAGAACTTCTATTGGCCAGGAATTTCCAGAGATGTAACAGGGTACTGCAGGACCTGTGAGCAGTGCCAAAAGGTAGGCAAGACAGGAGATGAGGTGAGAGCTCCTTTGATGCCTTTGCCTGTGATTTATGAGGGTAGCTATGGATATTGTGGGTCCTCTGAGTACCCCACGTTCCACAGGAAAAAGGTATACCCTAGTGGTAGTGGATTATGCTACACAATACCCTGAGGCAGTGGCTTTCTCCTCCATTGATGCAGAGATGGTGGCAAATGCTTTGTTAGAGATTTGCAGCAGGGTAGGTTTCCCAAAAGAAATACTGACTGACAAAGGTGCCAATTTCATGTCAGGCCTGCTGGCTTGTCTGTGGAAGTCCTGTGGGGTGAAGCACATGAAGACCACCCCCTCTACCATCCTCAGACAAATGATCTTTTTGAGAGGTTAAACTCTACAATCAAGTCCATGCTACGGGTATTTGCAGATCAGTTTAAGAAGGAGTGGGACAAATATTTGCCCCATCTGCTGTCTGCTTACAGGGAGGTTCCCCAGGAATGCACAGGTTTTTCACCCTTTGAGATGCTGTATGGGCATAGAGTGAGGGGACCTCTAGATTTAATTCGAGATGAGTGGGAAGGTGAGTGAGAGTCTGATAAGGAGTCTGTTGTGGCATACATCCTAAACCATGGGACAAGGCTCAGGGAACTCAAGGGCTTGGCCCAGAAGATCCTGGCAGAAGCCCAACAACAAAAAAAGGTGTTGTAGAGAATATGCTGTGGGGCAGTAGGTAATGGTTCTCATTCCTGTCAGACACAACAAGCTGCAAGCTTGGGAGGGTCCCTACAAGGTGGTAAGAAAGGTAAGTGATATTAATTACATGGTGGAACTGCTAGGCAGAAGGCAGGGGCACAAACTGTACCATGTTAACATGATCAAACCTTACCATGATAGGGAGGCCCTTGTGCTGAGCATTTGCAGTGGATTGCAGGAGGAGTCTGAGGGAGATCTGGGGACTGATCTCCTCAGTAAGGCTCGGGCTGACACCTCAGTGGAAGGGTAGCAATGTCACAGCAGATATCTCCTACCCAGGTTTGGGAAATCTGAGCAGTGTTGCAGGAATTTGGGGACATGTTCACTGGGAAACCACGGTGCACCCACCAAGTACACCAGGTGGATACAGGACCCCAAAGCCCTATTAGGCAGGCCCCTTATAGGATGACTGATAGGGTCAGACAGACCCTGAGGGAGGAGGTACAGGAGATGTTGGAACTAGGGGTGATTCAAGAGTCCAACAATCCCTGGACCTCCCCAGTTGTGCTGGTGCCAAAGAAGGATGGCAGCACCAGGTTCTGTGTAGACTACAGGAAATTAAATAATCACACAGAGTCGGATTCTTACCCCATGCCTAGGACAGATGAGGCTCTAGAGCAGCTGGGTGGGGTTAATCTTTCCAAGGGTTACTGGCAGGTGCCCTTGACTCCCAATACTAGAGAGAAGTCAGCCTTTGTGACTCCTTTTGGCTTGTATAAGTTCACAAAGATGCCCTTTGGGATGAAGAATGCCCCAGCAACTTTTCAGAGGCTGGTAGATCGTATACTATTAGGAGCAGCAGGGTTTGCCCTTGCTTACCTGGATGATATTGCCATCTACAGCCATTTCTGGCCAGAGCACCTTCAGCATGTCAGGGAGGTGCTAGGCAGACTACAGTGGGCAGGGTTGACCATTAAGCCAAGCAAATGTCAGGTGGGTATGGCAGAGGTCTCCTACCTAGGACATAGAGCGGGGAGTGGTAAGATAAGGCCAGAGCCTGCCAAAATGGAAGCCATTCATGAATGGCCTGCACCTGTTACCAAAAGGGACAGAAGGGTACTACAGAAAGTTCGTCCCCAGTTATAGTACCATAGCTGCTCCCCTCACAGACCTGACAAGGAAGAATAGGCCAGATAAAGTAGTGTGAACCCCAGCATGTGAGCATGCATTCCAGAAGCTTAAAGAAGCTTTGGGAAGAGCCCCTATGTTAGCCAGTCCAGATTACAGCAAAGAATTTATTGTGCAGGTGGTTGCTTCAAACCATGGGGTGGGGGCTGTACTTAGTCAGATTTCTTCAGAGGGGGAAGAGCACCCAGTGGTTTATCTCAGTCATAGCTCCAACCCAGGGAGGAATGCTATGCAGCTGTAGAAAAGGAATGTTTAGCCATAGTGTGGGCATTGCAGAAACTTCAGCCTTATCTGTATGGAAGGAAATTCACTGTTATGACAGATCACAACCCCCTAATATGGTTAAACAGAGCCAGCCAGCAAAATGCCAAGTTGCTAAGATGGAATCTAGGGTTGCAAGCATAAGATATGTCAGTGCAGCACCTCAGTGGGGTTAGCAATGCCAATGCAGATGGGTTCACAAGACAGGGAATGGGGTGAGGTACACTCAGATAGACCTAACCCTGTCAAGCAGCGTTTCTCAAGCGTCACTTGAAAAACTAGCTTGAGTTCTCCTGGGGGGGGGGGGTGTGAAGACTGATAGAGAAGGGTGAAGGCTGCTAGCCTAGCCAGATAGAATTTTGCAGATAATTCTGTCATTTGTAAATATGAATGTAAACTACAGGCTTGCTGTCTTAAATGTAAAGAAATACTGTTACATGTGGAACTAGAAATAAATGTGACAATAGTGCACTTTACTGACCAAAGTAAAGCATGTGGTGACCCTTTGAAGTAGACAGTGGTGCCAAAAAGTCTAGATGAAGAAATTCTTTCTATTGTTTTAACAAAGAGCTAAATTGCTAGATTTAAACATGCAAATTTATTTTTATTGCTCTGTTCCTGACCAGCTGCAAGATAACAAAAGGGAGATGTTAAGAATGTAAATGCAGTTAATGTGTAGCCTGGGAACTCCAAGAAAGTGTCAAAGAATGATGTAATGTTTATCAGAACTGCAATAGCAATTTAAACAGAGAGAATCAGAAGGCATTAAGCATTTTTGTCTTGATCATCCAACTTACAGCACTGCCTCTTGCTCACATGTAAGTTATCTTAGACTTATGTTTTCTTTTAGAGATAGCTAGAGCTAGAAAGATTAGACTAAGTGTTTTTCTGTGGTGTCAGAACTGTACTACTAAATTATTTTAAGTATTTCTGTGTGATCTCTGAACTCTTGACTAGCACTGACTGTGTAGTAGAAAGTATTGTCTTGTGGTTTTAATTATTTATTATTAAATATTTTAAAACCTTTTAACTGTGGCTGGTTTTGTGTAGAGATAATTTAAGCTCTAGAGTACATTGCATATTTATAGTGATTACTGTACCAAGTCACTCTAATAACCCTTGACTGTTTAGTCACATCTACCAATTGGATAATAATATTGCAAAGTAATAATTGGACACCTTTTTAAGGGTCTATGGGTAGCTGATAAATATTAGCTGGGTGGTGGCAAGTGGTACTACTGTATAGTCTGGGTAAAAGGGCCACAGCTGGAGAACCTGTGCCAGCCTTCCCCAGAAGTGTCTGTGTGGTTGTATAAACTCTTATCTCAAAGTGTGTGTGTGTGTGTGTGTGTGTGTGTGTGTGTGTGTGTCAGCTACTTTTATTTTTTTATTTATTTATTTAACATTTGTTGACCGGAAAAGTCCGACTAGGTTCCACAGATCCTGTTTTCAGCAGAGGCCCGGGGAGAAATGCTCCAGAAGCATGTCTTTAGAATGTCATACTTGGGCCAGGACACAAAGCGCTGGTTGGACAGAGAGGGTGCTGGAGATTTTAGCTTGCCCAGCTGGCTGAGATCTGGACCATATAGCTGTGCCAGTGGGGAGTCTTATTGGGGACCTGGAGAGCAAGGGAGCAGCCAGCTCCAGACTGACTGTGATCTGTGTGTGCTCTTAGGGGAAATTGCACTTACTATGTGTATTTTGTTATCCTTTCCTCATATATGAGACACCCTCTCTGGTGTTAGTGGTGAAGATTGAGGCTCCTTGATTGCTGGGCCAGGGCACGGGTGTCACAGTGACATAGGTTCAAATGGATATGACAAGAAACAACTGTATAAAAGGCCAACCTGCCAGTGTATAAATGTAACACAAAAGCTGAAACTAGCCATTTAAAAAAAAGCTGCTACACATACATGAAAATAATAGCCTCAACATAATGACAGCACTTTCTGTATTATCTTTAAATGTAAATGGTCTCACAGATATATACAAAAAACAAAGAGTAGTGAACTATATTAAAACATGTTGAGTGCAAATAGCTATGCCACAGGAGACACATTTAGAATGAACCGAGCATGAGAATTTGATAAAGAAAAGATTTCAGGATGGTTATTCACGAAAATATCTGAGACAAAGGAAAAGGAGATTATTTACATTAATTGCAAGAGGAGCCCCAATAGTGATAGAAGCGGGAAAAAAAGATTATATTGGCAGATCTATAGTACTAAGAGGCTACTGGCAAGGGAGGAGGGTTACACTGGCATGTATTTATATTCCATAAAAACTGCTGTAATGGAGCTTAAAAAAATTCAGGGAGAAATCATCAGCTTTGGCAGGGAATATTTCTTATAGGTTGGGACTGCAATTTGATATGCAGCAGTGAGGATGTATCTGGGGGGCCCAGAAGGGAAAATATAACAAAAGGGTAGATTTTTAAAGAAATTCATGACAATATTTAATATGAAATATGTGAATTCAGAAGTAGGATTTCAGAATGAATTATATTCCCCAAGGTACAATAACTGGGCTAGGCCAGACAGAAATTATATTTCATAGGAACATAGGTTCATAGATTTGTACTAGGCTAATTGCCCTTGTGGGCCATTTTAAGCCTAGCCAATTACCCCATATGAGAATCAAACCCTGCACCTTGTGTCTGCAAGGTAAACATCTTAACTATTATGCAAACCTCCCACCCATAAAGTGTCTGTCTTGGTACTCGAACCATGTACGTCTGCATGCAAAGCCGGATCCTAACCACTACGCTATCTCATCATGTGCATTTAATTAAAAATGTTGGTATGCATCCAATAACTATTTCAGATCATGCACCAATAATAACTAAAATAAAAATGCCGGTTAATGAAATACAATGAGACACTGGCACTTTCCCACCTATCTGTTAAAAAGAGGAATTCAAGGACCGGGAAATGGAAATTATTCGGGAGTTGCTGGGGAAGATAGCAATTTCTTGTAAAATATAGCGAGGGATTGGGGAAAAATTAAAGTGGAGTTTAATAATAGGGTGGAAATAAGACAAAGATATGGTTAAGAAGTAACAGGAATTATTTAGAGGGACTGACAAAGGTTAAAGTATAGCAGAATAGGGAGAATCTCATAGAACAAGAACAGGATCAATTGCAGAATGCTAAACACAAAATAAGGGATTATCTCGATAATATGCATTAGTTTAAAAAGACTACTGTTAAGCAACTGTTTTTTTTTTTTTGATAACTCCAGAGCACAAAACTTTTAGCACAACAACTTAAGCAACAGAAAGTAGAAAGGGTTGTTGCCAAGCTTAGGGAGCCTATAACAAGAAAGATAACCAGAGATCCTGTAGTGGTACTAGAAATATTTCAGAAATTTTATTAAAATCTGTATTAAGCAGAAAAATATGAAAATCAGGAAAAGGTACAAATGGAAATGTTTATGGAAGAATTAAATATGCCAAGGTTAGAGGTAGATGCTCACTTACTAACAATTAGAATAAGAGAAGATGAGATAAGAACGGTGATGTATGTCCTGTGGAAGTTTGGAAGCTAGGAGGGAAAAAACTGATAAAGATCTGGAAGGTTGTAACAGTATTTTAAAAGGAGGAGAAGCACCAGCATCCTAGAAGAAAGCAGTGGTAGCTGTAATACCTAAAGATGGTAATGATCCATCAGATCCAGCTTCATATTGGCCCATTTCAAATTCTAAACCATGTTTATAAAGTGTTTATGTCTATAATGGCTAAAAGAATGTCAAATATGATGCTAAAATTGATAGATATGGATCAATGTGGTTTTGTGAAGGGGGAGGGAAATATTTGACATTACCAGAGCAATGCTGATCCAAAGGTAAAAATGTAAGAAAATACCATTGTTGTTGGTGGGTCTTGATGCAGTGAAAGTATTCAACAGAGTAAACAAGGATTTTATGAACAGGGCAATAGAAGCACTTGCTTTCCCTGATAGAATTTTAAGGTTAATTAGGAGGATATATGAGGGATTGGAGGTGAAAATTAAATTGGGGGGGTTCCTCTCTGATAAGTTCTGCTTGAACCGGAGAGGGGTGTCCTCTTTCCTCTTTATTTGCATTATATTTAGACCATTGGCAAAGAAAATAAGGGACTCAGACATTCAAGGATATTATTGGTATAGTACTCAAAAAAGCTGACTTTATTTGCAGATGATATTATTTTTTATCTAATAAAACCAGAACATGAGATTTCAGAGTTGTGGATCCTTTTGAGACAGTTTCAAGTCTTTTGGGATGCAAAATTAATTAAGATAAAAAAGACAGTAGTTGTAAACTATGTACCTACACACAATTTGGTTCAGCAATACCCATATTTATGGGGACGTGATAAAGTGAAGTACTTAGGAGTATGGATTCAAAAGGATTTGGTTATGGCAGCTAAAATATGTGGGAAGAGACTAAACAAAAGCTAATACAAAACTGAGAAACTGGAAGCTCTATTTTATGGTTATGGATAGGTAGATACAAGCAGTGAAAATGTTTTAGTCCCCTTAGTTTTATACCCAGGTCAGGCATATTTTTCTCAACTAAAGAAGTTGTGGATAGCAATTATAAAGAGTTGAAGGATTTTATCTGGGAGGGAAAGGTGGCAAGAGTCAAGTGGGATAAACATAGACAACATGTTTTGGAATTAACTGATTTGAAGTGGTATTTCAGAGCTACACAGTCAAGCCTCCTATACGTAGCACAACGAGAAAGCTATAATTCAAAGTGGAAAGGGATGATGACAAAACAGGGAAAGCTCAAGAAACAAGGCTAGACTGTGATTTTGGTTGCAGATTGTAAAAGAGAATAACAATAACCATACAGAATGTTATATCCATAAAGTAGCAGAGAATATTCTAAGAACTAAGCCAACATAGGAATGGACAAAGGAGATTCTGCCAATAGTGATGACTGCAATTAGAGATACAGGCAATAGGCAAGAGGGACAGGAATTTACTGGAGAAAACTGGAAAAGGAACCAAGGAATTGGAAGCAAATATCTAGACAGGGGAAAGGAAATAGAATGGGAAGAGGTCAAGAATGTGTTTGGACTGCAGGCTAGAAATTGCGTTCTCTATCAAGAATTGATATCAAAGTGTAGGCAAAGAGCTAGAAATAGGGGGATCCTAAGTAAAGGCCGGCACTAGCAGAGTCTTTAGTAAAATCTTAAATAGAAGCTGCTGTTAAAAAAGGGATAATTAGTAGTGCATATAAAATATTGCATGATTACTCTAAGAATCAATCAGAGGAGATTAGAAAGGATTGAGAAGAGAGATTGGATAAACAATTCACAAAGAAACAATGGGGGGAGCATATGTATGACTCCCAAATATGCAAAAAAAAGTCTAGAAGATTTAGGATCTTTGCTTGGAAGTGTTTATATAGGTATTTGTATACCCTAAGTAGACTCCAAAGATTTTTTTCCTCAGGAAGATAGCAAAGTTGGGGGTGTGATGGGAAAGAAAGAAATAATTGAGAACATATTTTTTTTGGGAGTGGAATGAGCTGGCAGTCTTTACAAATGATATATAAGTACTAAAAACAGTTCAAAATACACATCAAGGACCAAATAATCTCCAAAGTTTATTAAGACAGATAAAAAAAACTCTCTAGTGTCTCAGCCAAATGGTCTTTCAAGAGTCTACAAACCCATAAAACTTCACTCTTAAATAATAACATCAATAAAAAACTAGCTTAATTAAGCAATTAAAAGTTCATCCAATCAAAAAATTCGCCTATTGGCATTACCGATAAACTTAACAAACTGAATGTAAAACCCTTCGCTGTAAGATGGGTTGCCAACTGGCTCACAAACCGGACACACACTCACACTATCAAAGTGGGTGACTGCACATCAACCAGCAAACCTGTTACCAGTGGGGTGCCACAGGGGTCAGTGCTGGGCCCCGTACTGTTTGGTATATACTTCTCAGAAGTTCAGGTCAAAATTAAAGGGCTGTGGTTGACCAAGTTTGCAGACGAGTGTAAAGGTGCAATCACTGAATCCCCAAATAACGTCAGTATACTCCAAGACGGTCTCACACAGACCAGTGACTGATGTATTAGTTGTGGTCTCAAACTGAATGCATAAAAATGTATCATCATTCCCTTCTGCAAAAACAATGTCCCTTCACACTATCAAATCAATAACAACACACTAAGTACCCATGAAGTGGTAAGGGACCCTGGGATCCCAGATTGACCGCAATCTTAACTTTGACCACCATGTGTCCACCATTGTAAGGAAAGCTTTCCACGTAGCTCACTTGATTAGTAAAGGCATCACCTTGAGAGCAAAAGAAGTTATAACCTCCTGGTACTCGGTACTAATCCAGTCCATAATTCAGTATAATCCCCCATTTGGTATGCACCATACTAAGAATCTACAGCAATTAGAGAGACTTCAGAGGTTTCTAACAAAGAAGATCAAGGGCCTCCAGCATGTACCTTACACAGACCAACTAAAATCCCTTTCAGTATACTCCATATCATATAGACTTCTTAGGGGAGACTTATGCCTGGCCTACAGAGCAACCCAAAACCCAAACCTAATAAACTTACTGCATATCCATAAATCAAATGGGTCTAGGGCTACCCATTCCAGGGGCTTAAATATGGTCTATGACATAAATAAGACATGTTGCAGGGACAGGTTTGTCTCCCAGTGACTGCCACATCTTTGGAACAGGCTACAGATGCATGTGAAACAGAGCACCTCTATGACACTGTTAAAGAGGAACCTGGATGAGTGGATGGGGCACCGTAAATTCTTACTGAGGACAGTGCCCACAACCCTCCTGGACATGGGCAGTCATCACCAAATGCAATCTTGGGTATTGAGTAGTACCTCTAATGTATTACATTGGGTTGAAATGGTTAGGGTTAAATTGACCCCCAGGATGATAGCCTAGTAATCTCCTATGATCCTAATATAATAACATTTTCCATTTGCATTCCACATGTAATCCAGTAGTGTTAGTGTTCCATATTTCAAAATAAACACAGTTTCCTTGTACAGCAATCTATTCTTCAAATCCAAAGTATTATAAGTTTTAACTTTTTCTAAAACAGTACCCCTTAAACAGCTACCATTCCCTCCATTATGTGAAAGAAATAATTGAGAACATATTTTTTGGGAGTCTAATGAGCTGGCAGACTTTAAAATTTCCCTGCAGACTAGTCTATCAGACATAGTGGGTGATCAAACTGGTATAACAAAGGAAATTATTTTTTGAGCTATGATACAGAATCAGAATTGCCTAGACACATCAAGGCCTTGCTGAGTCTAATTATGGTGGATGCCAAAAAAAGCAATTACTGGAAAATGGAAATCAAAGTCTAAACCAACTATAGTTGAAGTAGTGAATATAGTAACAGAGATGAAACAACTGGAAACAGGATCTTTAGAAAAGGGTTGGAGCAAATTACATAGAAAAAAAGAGAACTGTGGGAACAATACATGCAGAATAATGTTTTGGAGGAGGAATGATGTTTCAAAGAATGTAGGATTTGAATGAGCTATGTAATGTTTGAATAACAATGACTGGATAGATTGTATGTGATGTATAATGTTTACAGCTAAAATAAGCTAGTGTGATTTGTTTTCAATTATATAAATGTATGATTGTCTATGTCATAAGTGATAATTTAATAAAGATGTTTCTTGTTTAAAAAATTTAAAATGGCTTGATAAAGAGATTTCATGAACTAAAAAAATAATGTATTGTTGCTATTAAAGTACTTATTCATGTATGACAAAAAATGCTGATATAATATCAAAATGTTAACGAATGATCAGTCACAGTGTTACTCCATGTGCTATCTTATGATGTATTATTTTGGGCAGTCAGTGATACTGTGGAAGGATTTGAGATGTAGGATTTCTTATTTAGGATAAGCAGAACAGGAAGGGGTTTAATCATTGGGAGCTGTAAGCACTTTCAGACTACTGCTGGTTTGTGTCTGCATTGGATTTTTTTCATTTAGGAATTGGATGCTTCCTTTATTTTTAATTTTTGCATTTTTACTCTTTTTCTAACACAGTTTTATTTTAAAATATTGTTTTACTTTATTTTTTATATAGTTGAAATGTTCTTGGTTAGAGCCAGTTAGAAAACAATCCTTTTCCAGTGTCTGATTGCAAAAATGAATTAAATCTATCTAGTTTGTGGGAACAGTTGAGAAGCAGGATTTCTTATTTAGGATATGCATTACAGGAGAAGGTTTAATCACTGGGAGCAACAAGTGTTTTGTGATTACTTCTGATGTGCATCTGCATTTGATTTTTCAACACACCCACTCAGTCCCTGTTGTGCTTTTAAACATGATATTTCTGAGTTGCCTGACCCTACTGGAAAATTGACTTAAGAAGGCCTTTGCAGTCTCATCTTGTCTGCTTATACTACTGGGCACTAAAATATCATACTCCAAGGGCCCTCCCCTTAATCTATTAAAGCCTGAAACAGGTTCTGTTTTATATCATTCAATTCACTTGGTGCAAACTGCAATAGCATTAATTCCCTTTTTCCATCTTACTTTTAAAATTTGTAACATCTGTGACATGACTATAAATCACCGCAGAGCCTAGGAATTGCTTCTCAGGAATCAGTTTAGAGCTTAGGATTAGTGTTTCTGTTTTGTTTCTGGTGAGAGAAGCTGCTGTACATGCTATCCAGGGTATCTGCAAAGAGAAGACTTTAGCAAGTGTACTAAACCTAGTAACATCTGACAATTCTGCTTCTCAGGAAGAAGCTTGGATTAGTGCTACTGTTTTGCTTCTGGTGAAAGAAGGAGCAAAGTGTCATTGATTCTTAGTGGAGCAAAGTATCCTTGATTCTTAACTAAGATTAGCACTAGTACACTGGTAGTAGACAATAGATGAATTGTCATCATTGTTAGCAAAAATAATTATTTATTTTCACTAAGTACAGCTTGACTAGTTATCATTGACTTAAGAATATCACCCTAAATACTTTATCCGTAAATCTTCAGGGTCTACTGTAGTACTCTCCCTCCATCTCCTGAGTACTGTACCAAGCTGTAGTCCTCTACCCTTTAGCAGCTTGGCTGAGTATTCTTCTCACATCCCATTTGTAGGCAGTCTGATCACATTAGGTGTTCTAAGGCAGTGCACAAACTGCCTTATGCTTATCAGCTGTGTATTACTTCTCCCAAGTGATAGTACAACCTGTAAGGGATTTAAATATTTACTTAACATGTAGAGAAACTTCTTACATCAGTCCACTGTTGGTAACTATCATACCTCCAAAACAGCACAGAAATCACAACATACCATCTGGCCCATAACCTATGCTGAAGCTGTAAAGAAACAATTGCCAAAACCTCCTAGAACATACACTAAGAGATCCTAGCCTCCAGCATACAAAACAGCACCTACTTTCCATATGCAAATACTGTAAATCCACACAGCTCACCAAAGACTCAATACAAAAGCAGACCTAATTCCATAAGGTCCATTAAGTTTTTTTTTCTGAACAGGGAAATATTTTACTCATAGGTAACTCTATATTTAGATGGTTAGACATACAAAATTCACACTTACCAGACTGGACAAGAACAGAGTGACTGCAAGCTGTCTGTCTCGTGCTAGAACCCATGATGTCACAAGGACCATAAGGGCCCTTAAACCAGAAAAAATATGACTATAACCTTGTGGTTCCCCATGTGAGACTGAAAGACCTGAGGTGCTGCACCCAGCGGGAGATGCAGAGATACATGATGGAACTTTGTTTTAGTGGAAGGAATATTACTGCTCTTGAAAAGTATCTTAAACTCCAGTTTGGACACCATCATGGTAGTACTATGCAATGCTATGTGTCTAAATAGAAAGTTGCCTGAAAGTGAGGCCCTTCTGCAACTTGAACACGTTCATATTTGTGTAGTTACTTAGACGTGGTTTTAGTACAGTGATAGCAATCCCTCTATACCAGGGTTTGGCACCTATCATGCCTTCAGACTTTCAGGTAACTGTAAGGGATTATCTTTATACTAAATAGCATGAAACATAGGATCACAAGATCATAGTAAGTTACTAGGCCATTGGTGTTGAGGCCCTTACAAGCCTAGCCAAGAATTTAGCCCATGCTGCGACAAGTCAGCACCCGATGCCCTTGTCTAGCAGTGACATGGATGGAATCCCAGGGGTGTATGTTCTTTTCTCCATCCAGTTATCCAGGTTGCCTTTAAAAAGGAATAAACCAAAAAGTGAAGCACTACTGTTGCGAGTCCCAAACACTCTTTTATTAGTACACATAATTAAGTGCTTTCGTCAATCCACTTTGACTTCATCAGAATTAACTTAAGCAACCACAAAAAACATTTTTATACTGTTAGCTTGCCCATGATTGGCTAAACTTTTCCCAATTACATCTTTTTTAGGGTGAATATTTCCAACAGGTTAGGGGTGTAGCAATGGGAGCAGCATGTGCCCCAACCTATGCAAATCTGGTACTACTGGGATGGGAAAGACAACATGTGTTTAAAATTGAATTCTATGCCAATATATCCTTCTACTGTAGGTTTTTGGATGACATTTTTATTTTGTGGAAAGGAACTGCGGAAAGCATTCCTTCATTTATCCAATATCTGAATCACACCACTGAATTTTTGAAGTTTACCTTTCAGTTTGATTTTCATGAGATTAGCTATCTGGATACTAAAATTATTAAAGATAAGGAAAAATTTGTATCCAGGATTTATCGCAAGAAAACTTTTTGTAATAATTATCTACACTTTAACAGCCATCATCCTTTACCACAGAAGAAGAGTATTATTAAAGGACAGGCTGTTAGAGTAGCTAGAATTACTTCTTTAAAGGAAGATGTCCTGAATGAATTTGATTTTTTGAAAGGTA
Organism: Protopterus annectens; assembly: GCF_019279795.1. Lineage (NCBI taxonomy): Eukaryota > Metazoa > Chordata > Ceratodontiformes > Protopteridae > Protopterus > Protopterus annectens. Next base: position 1,193,350,888 of record NC_056729.1, on the reverse strand, counting down.
TGTTTTTGGACAGGCGCTATCTTGTAGAACTGATTGTCAATACACTTAATGAAGTTTTAAGAGAATGGGGGGAAAAAATAAGTACCCTTGCTAGGTAAGGGTATGAATAAAAACAAAAATGGGGACCCTGGGGAAAATATTGAAAGAATTAGTGACATTAATTTTGAACAAACATGTATTGTACAGTTTAGCCCTTTATATCAACAAGTAAAAGGAATAATATACAAAAACTGGAGCATATTTAAAGTTGACCATGATGTCTATCGAGTAGTGGGAGAAAAACCTGTTTTTACTACAAAAATTGGGCCCAATATTAAAAGAATTTTAGAGAACAGACAATATAATCTAACTAAAATCGAAACAACAAGAGGTACTAGACCCTTTGGTAGATGTAACTATTGTTCCTACATTCTACAAGAGAATATGATTTGTCTGGAAAATAAAAATAGAAGTGTAGTTTATTTAAAGAGAGGTAACTGTTATTCTAGCAAGTTAGTATACATGGCTAGGTGTAACACCTGTAATTCCTATTATATTGGGAAAACAGAGAGGTCCCTTAAGACTAGAATATACGAGCATTTGTATGATATTAAGAACAAAAGGGATACAAATGCTCTGTATAAGCGCAGTGTATGTTGTGATGGTTACACAGGTTTTAAATTTGCTATTCTTGATACGATAAATATAGAAGCCAGGGGTGGAGATTGGCAGAATGCACTATATAAAAAAGAGCTGTTGTGGCAATTGAGGTTGGCAGCAAATTCCCCCCCTGGTTTAAATGATTATTTGAGCCTGTTACCCATTTTAAAAGAAAAAGCAGAACAAATTTAAAATTGTCTGTTGTAACAAGTATACTGTTGTTTGAACATTTGTTTGAAATTTACAGGTAATAGAGTGCAAAGAGGGAATACATATACTACAGTTTCATTTTTAGTTTCTGAAACATGTTTGAAAAATATTTTTTTCCTAGAAGAAACAACTTTCTCATTTCTGTGTTTTTAATTAACGACATTGTTAAAGTTTTATTGTTTTAATATGACTGGTTACCATTGGGAAAAGTTTAGCCAATCATGGGCAAGCCAACAGTATAAAAATGTTTTTTGTGGTTGCTTAAGTTAATTCTGATGAAGTCAAAGTGGATTGATGAAAGCGCTTACTTATTTGTACTAATAAAAGAGTGTTTGGGACTCGCAACAGTAGTGCTTCACCTTTTGGTTTATTTGTTTTTTTAGAGCAATATTACACCACTATCTTTTTGGTTTGCCTTTAAAAAGGGATAATGAGGTACTCTGCTTGTCATGGAGAGGAAGTTTATTCCACAGAAGGGAGAGTCTCTGGGACACAAATCTGTCCTGCCAAGTCCTATTGATGTCACAGAGCAGGCTGAGGTCGCGCATGTGGGTTACTTGAGTCGAGCTTGACTTGCGAATATACAGCAATCCCATCAAGGCAGGGTCTGAGATTGCTTTGCATGTCAGACAGAGGTCACCTTTGACGAGTCTGTATGAGACTGAGGAGAGGGACAGGGCTTTTAGCCTATCTGTGTAGGGTAAATGTTTGAGCCCCTGGATTCTCCTGATGAGGAACCACTGTGGTCTGTCCAGCTACTGCATGTGCTTTTTGAGGTACATGCCGAAAGGGGCATTGTACTCAGTAATTGGTCTTATAAGGGAAGAATACAGGGATGTTATAACCTCCTTGTCCCGGGATGATATACCCTTCCAAATTAGGTGGGCCATGTAGAAAGCCTTCCATACAACAGAGGCAATATGGTGGTCAAAAATCAGGCTGTTATCAACCTGGGTGTCCAAGTCCCTCACAACCGATTGCATGCTTAGGACCTTGTTATCAATGTGATAATTTGTGGGGAGATCAATCTTGGATGATGCATGTTTTTTGGCATTCAGTTTGAGGCCATGTTTCTGTTACCAGTCATTTGTTTGGGTGAGACCCTCTTGGAAGATGTACACATCACTAGAAGAATTGATGACAGCACCCAGCTTGCAGTCATCTGCAAATAAGGTCAGCTATAGCCCAATGGTTTTGGCCCACACTTCAGAAAAGTATATCCCAAACAACAGAGGCCCCAAGACCTATCCCTGGGGTAGGCTGCTTGTTATGGGTCTACTGCTTGAGGTGGGTTCCCCTATTTTGGCTAGGTGGGTTCTATCAGTGAGCCAATTTGCTACCCATCTGGTTACATATGGATTAATGCCTAGTTGAAAGAGTTTATCTGTTATACCTGAGTGGGGAATAGTATCAAAGGCTTTGGCCAGGTCAAGGTAGGTGGTGTGCACCATCTTCCCCTTGTCCATGGCTTTGGTGATTGTCTCAAAGAAGTCAACCAAGTTTAACAGGAATGACCTCCCCTTGACAAAATCAAACTGTGTTGGATCGAGTGTTTGGAGGTTGCCGATGTCCTTGTTAATGAGGTCTTGCAGATCAGGGTAGTTAGGCTGATGAGTCTATAATTTCCTGGATTAGTGGATGCTCCACCTTTGTGCAGAGGGATGAAACTGGCTGTCCTCCACTCGGCTGGGATGAAGATGGTACAAAGGCTTTTCTTGAATAGGTTGCCTAATGGTGCTGCAAGTTCCTGCCTGAGTTCATGTAGGATGCAGCCTGGGATGTTATCAGGTCCCATGGAGGCTGTATTTTTTGCCTTTGAGAGGGCAGTGATGACTTGCTCCCTAGAGATAAGAGGAGTGGGGCAGGTGCTTGGGAAGTCTTGATTTACTGACTGGGGGGACAGAGGGGTGAAGTTTTCACTGAGCCTGCTTGCCAGCAAGTTGGCTATATCTATGGTGTTTGTGTATGTGGTGTCCTTAACCATCAGTTCTGAGCAGATCTAAGTGCATCCTTTGAGATTGTGGACACATCTGAAGAAGGTCTTTTGATTGTCTTTAGTAGATGTGGCCAGTTTGTACTTGAAGTTTGCTTTGCAGGATTTCACTAGTTGTTTTATTTGCTTGTTCAGGCTAAGGAGAAATTGCTTCCAGTTAGGCACCTGCTCCTTCTTGGTTCTGGACAGCAATTCTTTTCCTTTTATTACAGAGTTTATTTATTGCAGCTGTCCACCAGGCAGGTTTACTCTTCCTTGAGAAGGATGATTTTGTCCTGTTGGGTATTCCTGATTTCATGCAGCTATATAAATGCTCATATAGTACTTTCGTGTAGGTTTGGACATTTGTGCCTTTTCCTATGGAGGGGAAGGTGGCTGTGAAGCTGTTTATACCTTCCCTCAGGTGGTTGTAATCAGCTTTGGATAAGTTTTTTTGTTTGATTCTAGCTGGGGTGGGGGGGTCGGGGGAAATCATGACTTTGAAAATGACTGCTTTGTGGTTGGATCTTACCATGGAGGATGACACTGTAGGGATGCTGCAGTGGTTACTCATGTTGGTTAATACCAAGTTCAAGATATTATCACCTCTTGTGGGGGTGTCGACCAGCTGGTCCAAGGCATTTGCATTAACGAAACCAAGAAATCTCTAGGCATTTGTGCTTTGGCATGAGTAGTTCTTCCAATCTATGAACACTTTTTCAAAACATTGTAAGCTGAATGTGATGTCAAGATCAAAAGCCACCTTTGCAGCCACTTATCTGGGATATTCTTCCTTAAGGAACCATCCAGAAGATATGCTTGAAACTTCTCATCCACTTGATGAGTGGATGGGAAATAGAAAGTTCACCCCGGGATCACTCCAGTTGCTCTACTTGATAGAGGCTCTGGAAACTAATGTCAGGCGGCACAATGCCAGGGCACTTCTATGGGCTAGGCTTGTAAAGGCTCCAGGGCCATTAGCCTAGTACACACCTATGAACATATGATTGGATTGTTAAAGTTGCCCATGATTAGGGTAAACAGTTGAATCTTGATAGATTTGAGAGGTCCAGATAAATGGAATGGGCATCTTGAGTCAAAGTCGGGGGCCTGTAGCTAGCTCTGATTTGTATAGGGGACTTGTCAATGGTTAACTGCACCTGGAGTGCCTCCTGTGCATCATACTGTTTGACCAGCCTGGAGGTGTGCATGTCTTTAATATATATTGCAACTCCACCTCCTTTTGATTTGCTGTCCACGATTTGGGGTCTGAATGTATGATAGGATGAGTAACCTGGTATGGCTGGGGGTGCTCTCCACAGCTTTGAACTAGGTTTCTATGGCTGCACAAATGTCAGCATCTTCCAGGGTTAAGAATGCTAGCAATGAGTGCAGTTTCATGTTTAGACTCCTAGCGTTTTGCAGCATGACCTTTAATTTGCATTTTGATGAAATTTTCATGTTGGTAGTTTTGACCTCATGGCATTGCCTAAAAAAGGCACTGTAGGGGAGACAAGAGCCTTTGCCAGAAGCCTGATGCCCAAGGAAGACAGATTAGGCCATCTCTGGCTAAGCATTGTGGTCTGTCAGTCATGTCTTCCCAGGCTTGCAGGTACTGGATCCCCCTGGAATGACACCAGAAACTAAGCTAATTGTTAAAGTCAATCATTTTCTGTTTGTATTGAGACATAACTTTGGGTGACAGTAGAATGCTGCTTAAGGCTAGGGACATACAGTACAGTTGTGTACACTTACCATAAATGTAGCTGTTTGAATGTATTCACTGTTGCAGTCATCACATTTGGGTTATCTGCCTGCAGGTAGCCCTCAGCCGGCCTGAATACCAGTCTTCAGATTTCTGTGTTGGATGCTGTCACTTCTTCCATGACATCAGGTTGTCAGGGATATAAAACATGCAGCCAATGCCAATACATCAGTTTTTTTTCCCCAGATGTCAGGTGCCCCCACAATAGGAAGCATTTATATGGTATGGAACACCCTCAGCAAAAAGCAAATACACATGATATAATATATTCCAAATAAAAAGGAAAGGTAGAGCCAAGAGAAGTCAGGGGGCTGGAGGGAGGGTAACCAGGACTGCAACAGTGAATACACTCAGACATCTACATTTATGGTAAGTGTACACAACTGTACTATGTTCTTTGTGTTTCACTGTTGTAGTCATCACATTTGGGTTGATTCCCAAAGCTAAGGAAGGGTGGAGGAAGTTAAAGAGCACTGGGGCTAGCAATCAGGCCCTGTAAGACTGCTGTGGTAAATCCAGCTCTGGATTTAATAAAGATAGGCAGGTGGTAATGCTTGGTGAAGGTATGTAGAGAGCTCCAGGTAGCAGCTTCCAGGATGTCCCTGGTAGGACTCCTCTGAGTAATGCTATAGAGGTAGAGGCAGCCCTAGTGGAATGTGATCTTATTCCCTGTGGGGTAGGTTTTCCATGGTGTTTGTAGCAGAAATGGATACAATTGGCTATCCATTTGGAAATGGCTTGCTTTGAAATGGCCTTCCCCTCTGCCCCTGCAGCAAAACTAACTAGCAGCTGGTCAGATTTTCTGAGGGGCTTAGTTCTGTCTAAATAGAATCTAAGCTGCCTGTGCACATCCAGAGAATGCAGTATCCTTTCCGCCTTATTTGAGGATTAGGGAAAAAGTAGGCAAATGAATGGACTGGTTAAGAGCCACACTAGACACCACCTTGGGCATAAAGGATGGATTAGTCCTGAGGGAAACCCTATCTACATGGAAGATAATGAAGGGTTCCACTGCCATGAGGGCCTGCAGTTCAGACACTCTTCTTGCTGAAGTGATGGCTAGAAGTAAGTCTGTTTTCCGAGAAAGGAATTTCAACTCTGCTTAGCAGCTGGTTCAAAGGGGGTAAGAGTGAGTTTTTCCAATACAAAGTTAAGGTCCCAGGCTGGAGTGGGAACTCTCCTGGGGGCCTTACATTTTTGGCCCCTCTAAGGAATGTTTTTAGCAGGGGATGAGAGAAGAGGGGTGGCTCAGTATTATAATGTGCTGAAATGGCAGAGGCATGAATCTTAATTGAAGAGAAAGATAGGCCCTTGTGGAGCATTTCTGTCAAATAATCTAGAATATGGGGTAAGCTGGGCACCGTTGTGCCCCTCCCACGAGCCTGGCTCCAGGAACAGTATCTTTTCCACTTTTCTGAATAGGATTTTATAGTACTAGGCCTCCTTGCCTCAAGAATGACATCCAGCACATGTTTACTGAGGGCTGCTAGGGGTGAGCTCAGGAAATTAACCAGGTTGCAAGGTTCAGGGTTTGAAGCTGAGGGTGCAGAACCTGGCCTGCTTGCTGGGACAGCAGGGAAGGGGTTTGAGGCAGGTGCCATGGTTGTAGCACTGTCAGACTGCACAAAAGGGGATACCAGTGCTGGCATGGTGAGTCTGGGGCAATCAGTATTATCCTGGGCTTGTCCTGTTGGATCATTAGTAGACCCTTTGAGAGGAGAGGCAGAGGGGGAAAGGCATAAATTAAGAGGCTTTCCCAGGTAAAGGACAGGGCATCCACTTTCCAAGCTTGACTGTGGGGACTTCTGGTGCAGAATTTGTTCAATTGGTAGTTCTAACAGGAGGCAAACAGGTCTACCTCTGGTATCCCCCATTTGTTCCTCAAGAGCTTGAATATTTTGGGTTCCAGTTTCCATTCGTGTGGGTCTATGAGATTTCTGCTTAAGTCGTCTGCCAGTGAATTTAGTTTGCCTAGCAGGAATTGAGCTTGAAGGTTCACTTGGTAGTTCAAGGCTGTGTTCCACAGAGCCATGGCTAGTCTGCAGAGTGGCTAGGAATGGGTTCCCCCCTGCTTGTTTATGTACCACATAACTGTGGTGTTGTCTGTCTTTACCAATAGTTGTCCTGGAAGAATAAGGTCTTTGAAGGCTGTCAGAGTGTTCTGTATAGGTTCATAGGTTAGTACTAGGCTAACCACCCTTGTGAGCCATTTTAAGCCTAGTCTATTATCCCCTGTGAGATTCAAACCCTGTACCTTGTGTTTGTAAGACAAACACCTTAACCATTAGGCCACCCTCCCAACCTAACATTTAGCTATAGCTAACATTTCTTTTTGATTGATATGCAGGTGCATCTGTTTTGGGTTCCATTTTCCCTGAATACACTGCCCTGCCATGTGAACCCCCCATGCATAGTCTGATGCTTCTGTTGTTAGGGTTTGGGTGGCAGGGGGTAGAGTGAAAGTGAGTCCCTTGTTGTGGTAGCAGGCCTCTTCCCACCAAAGGAACTCTGCCCTTAGACAAGGAATGATAGGAATCATTGTTTCCAGGTTCTGAGAATGTTGACACCATAGACTTTGTGGATACCATTGAAGTTTCCTCATATGCAGTCTTGCATACGGAATTAACAGAATGCAAGAGGCCATGAACCCCAGGGTTTGCAGGATTTTACTTGCAGATAGCTGGGTTTTTGTGGCCAGTAGGTTGTCAAATAAACTTGTTTCTCTGGAGTGAGGAATGCCATCTGGGAAGTTATGTTCAAGCTTGCTCCCAGGATTACAATCTGTTGGCAGGGTACTAGGTGTGACGACTTCTCGTTGATGGTGTACCCCAGTGAGGTTAGAAGTCTCTTTACAAATGCCAGGTGTTGTAATAGCATGTCCTGACTTTCTGCCTGAATCAGGCAATCGTCAAAGTATGGGTAAATCTGAATATTTCTATGCCTGCAAAATGCAATGGCTGGAGCTAGGCACTTTGTGAATACCCTGGGTGCAGTAGATAAGCCAAAGGGAAGTGCAGAGAACTGATAGTGTATGGAACCCGCCTTGAAACGTAGGTATTGTCTGCAGGATTCCCTTTTTGGAATGTGCAGGTAAGCTTCTTTCAAGTCTAAGGTTGCAAGCCAGGCATCCTTGGCTAACATAGGAAGAAGCTGTTGAAGAGTTAGCATTTTGAATTTTGGAACCACCAGAAAGGTGTTGAGAATAGACAGGTCCAGGATAGGACACTAGGAGTTTTCCTTTCTGGGAACCAGGAACAGTCTTGAATAAAAACCTTGTCCCCTTTGTTCTGCTGGGACGAATAGCTGTGATACTGAGGAGAGACAGCACTTGTTTTTGGGACTCTACCCATTGATTTGAGGGGAGGTCCGGCCATCAACATGGGGTTGGTAGTGAATGGAAGTGGAATCTGTATCCTAGGGAAACTATGTTTAAAACCCATTTGTCCTGGGTGATGAGTTCCCATTTTTTTGCATGCAGGGCTTGGAAGCATTAAGGATAAGTCATTGTGACATTTTTCCATAGGGGGTGGCTTACTACTCCCTGCTTTGGAAGTGGGAGCCCCCCACTGCTTAGATCTGTGCATAGCCTGAGACTGAAGTCTTGGTGGTCTGCTGCTCCTGGGTTTGGACTGAGAAGGCCTGGAAGGGACTAGAAAAGACCCGTTCTTTGAAGGCCTATGCCTACTGAAGCTAGGAGGTTGTACTAGTAAGAAATCTAACAGTTTACATAGGTTTAGCTTTTTCCTCCATCCTTTTGAGGACGTTTTCTGCTTTGTTGCCAAAAAGGCGGTCTTGGTTTAAGGGTGCATCTAGTAATTTAGCTTTGATATGATCTGGCAAATTTTGTTCCTTAAGCCAAGCATGCCTTCTAAGTACACACCCAGTGACAGCAGCCCTGCAAGATGCTTCTAAAGCATCAAAACCACATTGCAAAGTATGTTTACCAACTTGTTCAGCAGAATGCATTAACTGTTGCAAATCTTTGAGTTCAGCACAGTCAGGAATCAACATAATTTTCTGTTTAAGTAGTCCCATAATATGCTGCTGATACTTTAACATATGAAACTGGCAATTTAAAGCCCTAATGGCCAAAGTAGCAGAAGTGTATACCTTCTTACCCCATCTGTCTATAGCTCTAGAGTCCCTATCAGAAGGGGTTGGATTTTTGGCAGTAGTAGCCTTAATGCCTTTGGTCTTTGGGAAATGGTCTCTAGATCCACAGTAGGATTCTTGAAGAGGAATTTATGAGAGTCAGGTACTCTGTAGTACCTGTCAGGTTTCCTGGGAGCTGGAGGCAATGTGTTTGGGAAAAGGCTGGATTCCAACAAAACATCATCTACAATCTCCAGAACAGGAGGGATAGCTAGAGGCCTGTGTTGAGGCAGGAGTAACAATTCCCTAAGTCTCTTTTTGGACACAGAATAGTCCTGGCTTTCCTAGCGGAAATGCTCCCTAAGGGTATGCAAGGTTTCACCAAAAGAAAAATCTTCTGGAGGGGAAGCAGAGGGAATGAAATCCTCTGCATCAGAATCCTCATAAGTAGATAAGGGTAAATCCTGGTAGTCAGAAGGAGCAGAGATATCAGATTCCTGATCAGAAGAATCAGAAAGAAAATCAGTTCTAGGTCTCTTAGAGGGGGAAGGCTGGCTTCCCGTAATTAAGGTAAGAAGGTCTTCAGCCATTCTAATCATTTGTTTTTGCGGTATATGGGCCTGAGTATGCAGCTTGGTCGTCGGTTTTCTAGGTGTAGTGTGAGCTGTAGGCCTGAGGAATTCAGTATTTCTGGCTTGAAACAAAGTCATCGGTTTAATATGAAAGTTGGTAGGCCTGAATACACCCTCAAAAGCTGGTGCCTGCACAGTGGCTCCAGACCCATCCAAGGTAGAGATATCCACAGGTTCCATAGTCAAAGAAGCATCTCATGGCACACTGGACTCCAAATGGGTCTTAGTAGAGGCCTGCGAATCTGTAGTAGCAGGTATCAGGGGCTGCAAAAGCACCTCACAGAGTACTGGCAGACTGGTGACTAGCTTAACGGAAGGGTTGTCGGCAGTTTTGGACCTATGCAGTCTGTCCCTGTCTTTATCCTTACGTTTTTTTGGAAGATCAGTAGTCGGATGGCTTAATGAAGCCATTTTGGAGTACGGCAATCAAGAACAAAAGTATTTAGCTACAAAAATAGCCCGACAACAAATAGTTTGGGTGTTGAACAAGGCACAAAACCAACAGCAAGGTACGTCGTGGTCTGGGCCTAAACAGGTGACGCAGTAAGAATGAAAATCTCTATGAGGTATTTGCTTTCCACAGGCAAGACAATTGTTAATTTTTTCTGATATCGGTTAGAACAAGAAAAAAGGATGCCCAATGGGGTACTTATCTTTTTGAAGACTTCAGGTCTGAAACTCGAAAATGAAAATATCAGGAGTCAGCCAACTGGCACTTGTGAACTGCTTCTGCTTTGGGCACCACATGGCAAGAAAGACTGATGTAATGGCATTGGCTGCATGTTTTATACCCCTGACAACCTGACGTCATGGAAAAAGCAACAGCAGCTGATGCCAAAATCCGAAGACTCTGGTATTCAGGCCAGCTGAGGACTACCTGCAGGCAGATAACCCAAATGTGATGACTGCAACAGTGAAACACGAAGAACATCTGCCTGGGACACATATTCAGTGAACTCAGTCATATCTTTCTTCATATAGTCCAGGGAGGTACATCTCAAGTCATTCATGCCAACATGGCTTTGACAGAGTCATAACAGTACCTGTTGTTGAGAGACTTGTGTGCATGTGTGATATGGCAGATTGGCACCTGACAAACAACTAACTGTGACTTTCTCCTTATCCAGCTTACTGAGGGCACATCTGTGTGTCTCACAGTGGAATCTCTTATGACTAATATGTTGGGTTTGTGGTTATGCCTTAGTGGTTGTGAGACACAGGTGTATGGACTTTGTGTGTGGTATGTGGTGGGCTGTGGAGTTTGCATGTGTTTTTGCCTCAGAGGTCTCTTTTGTTTGGGTATATTTTTGTTGAGGACCTCCACATATGTGGGTGTGTGTTCTGTGGGTGTGGTTGGTGTTGGAGGTATGGTGTTTGTGTTGACAACCTTCTCAGTGCCAGATATACTGGCTTGTGTCGAAGGGAGCATAGACTGTAGGTTCTTAATGTAATTGTGGTAGTAGTAGAGGGTTGTCCGTCTACATGAGGCAGTTGCTACACTGTCTCAGGATGCCCATATCAACCAGACTGGCAGGAGAAACTGTAGGGAATTCTCCATCCATATTTGTCAGAATCTGAGGGAGAGAGGCCAGAGAGAGCTAAGGGGGTAAAGGGTGGAAGGTCTAGGATGATGACCTAGATCTACTAGGGTGATCAGACAAATGCTACTAATGGAAAAATTATAGCTGGAATACCTCGTAATTGGTTAAAAACAGTGCAGCTGTGATGCATGATGGGCAAACAAGCCCAAAGTAGGTCAAACATGGGGTTTAAATACCACAAAAAAATGGAAGATTCTAGTAACACAAAAATCTAGCCAATCCTGCTAGCCCCTGCTTTCTTTACCAATCTACTCTCACTAGCAGAGAACATAGTCCCCTACCAACATAAAATGGTTGCCAGAAACACAGAAGGCAAACACAAGATGGCTGCCAGAAACACAGAAGTCAAAAACAAACAGCTCTGGATGCAGCAAACCTATATCCATACTATGCTACTCAATTTAAGGGTTAAGAACAAAAAAGAGAAAAACTCACAGAAAAGCACAGATTAACCACTTACAGACAAAAACAAAACTCACAATATGAAAAAATCAGTTAACCACTAATGAAATGCAGAAAAATGCAGTTAAACAGTAATGAATTCCAGTAAATAGCAATGAAATACAGTTAAACAGTAATGAAATGCAGTTAATCAGTAAACTTCATTAAAACAGTGCAAATGTGATAAATTAGCTATAAGGTACAGATAAAAATGAGAGGCAAGAGGAAATGCAATAAAATAAGTGAAAATAAATGAAACTAAATGAAAAAGCACTTAGATTGGTCTTGGAGCCTCAGGAATTTTGTAAAAACGTCCCAGAGATGATGCACCTCAGCACAGCCTGGTTCAAACAAGCCTAAACCAGCTCAAACATGGGGATTAAATACCACAAAAAAATAGAAGATTCTAGTAACACAGAAATCTAGCCAATCCTGCTAGCCCCTGCTTTCTTTGCCAATCAGATTGTGCCAGGCAAGGTCCAGACAGCCCTGATACTCTCGCTAGCAGAGAAGATAGGCCCTTACAAATACAAGATGGCTGCCAGAAACACAGAAGTCAAACACAAGATGGCTGACAGAAACACAGAAGGCACAAACAAACATCTCTGGATGCAGTAAACCTGTATCCAGGCTATGCTACTCAATTTAAGAGTTAAGAACACAGTAAAACTCACAGAATAGCACAGATTAACCACTTACAGACAAAAACAGAACTCACAGTGTGATAAAATACAGTTAAACAATAATAAAATACAGTAAAATGCAGTTAAACAGTAAGAAATTGCAGAAAATAACAATGAAATACAGTTAAACAGTAATAAAATGCAGTTAATCAGTAAATTGCTTTAAAACAGTGCAAATGTGATAAATTAGCTTTGAGGCAAAAATAAAAATGATAGACAAGTGCAAATGCAATAAAATAAGTGAAAATAAATGAAAAAGCACTTGGATTGGTCTTGGAGCCTCAGGAATTTTGTAAAAACGTCCCAGAGGTGATGCACCTCAGTCAGTAGAGCCTGGTTCAGGTCCTATGGACTTATCAGGCCATATGGAATCGCTATTTAACTGTAGCCTCCAAACAGGCTTCATACCTTACAAATGAAGAGCAGCAATAGAATGGGAGAACAGCAATAGTTATCTCTCTGCACAAAGGCAGGCCTTCTACAGAGCCTGGAAACTACAGCTCCATAAGTCTCACTAGTCTCTTCTGTAAAGCCATGGAAAGAATTAGCATGGAAATAATCAATAATGTCATAGGAATGCTCCAGACACTGGACCCAACCTAGTTTTGTTTTGAATAAGGAAGGTCATGCCTGCTCAACTTGGTGGAAAGCAAAATGTTTCACACTGCCTACCTTGACCTAGCTATGGCATTTGACACAATACCCTACTCAGGCATTGTTGATAAACTCAAGAGGTTAGATATAAACCCTAATATCTCCACTGTGGATACACAGCTGACTCAGAGACAGGGCCCAGGAAGTTAGAATTGGGGAATCAACCTCTGCAAAGAGGCCAGTCACAAGCAGAGTCCCTGAGGGATCGGTCGTAGGACCGCTCCTTTTTGGCATTTACTTCTCTGAAGTCAAAGCCAATGTCAGAGGCCTCTGGCTGACCAAATTTGCAGACTGCAAATTAGGAGCAGTCATAGAATCCTACACTGACACTAATATTCTCCAGAAAGGGCTGACACAGACAAATAACTTGTGTTAGAGCTATGGACTAAAAGTAAATGGTAAGCAATGCATAACAGTATCCTTCGGGAAGTCATCCATCCATGGCATGTAATTTGTTTTATGGTATGGGGGATTTCCTGTACACCTTCCCACCACTCCCTTTAACTCCAGTCCTTGCAAAATTCAGAAATGCGGAACAAATGTATCCTTGCTTCCCCTTGGAAACTAAGAAGAGTGTGGCTTCAAACTGTTAGGTCACTGGCAATGCAGTAAGCCTTCTCGGTCCAAGTAAAGAAAGTCTTTCCCTCCTCATTAAGGGTGACAACTTGTTCCACATTAGGGAACAGCTCTCAGTTTGGAATCCTTAATTGTATCATACCTCCCAGCTAGAATGTTTGAAGAGCTTGAAATTGCTTGGAGAATAAGTACACTGCCAAGGGGATGATGTTTTCCATTTGGACAATGATGTATCTAGCAGTAAGGCGGTGTGCAGATGTTCCCAACACCTATCAGGCACCTGCATTGTTCTGATATCAAAGATCAAAGAAGGTGCATTTGTCAACTGTTTCATTCCATTATGAACTAGTAGACTTAGCAGTGTGGACCAGCACTGGACCTGTATCTTCATGAACCCCTCCTCTCCATGGATCTTGAACTTTATGACCAGCATGCTTACATTTCCAGCATACTGGCTCAACACTATTGGAATTTGTCTCTTTCGAGACTCTTTTCCTGGTGACATTTACTCTTCTTACAGGCTCCTGGAGCTTCAGACCATTAGTTGTAGAGAACCATATTGGCTCTTTCACAACATCAGATCTTCCTTAGGACCAGTCTCTGTTTCCATTGAAAAACAGTGCCATAATTATCCTTAAAACAGTCCATCCCTGCCTCCCACCATTTTAATTGTGAGTTTAAGTAGAAGGGAAGGAACATATGTTAACACCCTGGATATATGAAACTATTGCATGAATTTCAGAAAATGAAATAACTGGCTCATTTGCTCAAGGGAAATAAGTGTCAGCATTGGCTAAGTAAAGCCGTCCCCAAGTGGGCTACTAATGTACTCTCTCTTTTGCCATCAAGCAGGAGCTGTAGAACAACCCACTAGAAAATGGTATCCTCACCAGGGATGCATCATTCCTGTGTTTCCTTAAAAAAATGTCTTTGACTGCATGTATTTGTGTCAACTGATGAATGACTTGCACCTCCATTAAGAACTGATGCTTGCTCTGTGACATCCGGAGTTGGGCTTATTTTGGTACTTCAGGACTCCACTTTCTGAGTCTGTGTCTCTAGGTCATCTTCTGCTACCCTGGATGGAGGTTGGATCCTACTGCTTGGGATTCCTACCAGTTTTATGTACCCTTGAACATGAGCTCATCTGAGAAAAAACAGGTGAAGTGAGAAGGGAAGGCTATCCTGATCTCTGGGTTGCTAAAGAATGTCCCCTCACAGATCAGATAACATCTCTTATTTTCCTTACAAAAGTGGTGTCCAACCTGTCATTGAATTAATCCATTTGTCTTTCTGTTTTCTTTCAAGGGGGCAGAAGTTAAAGGTGAAAGAGCCTTTCATCCCCTGGACTCATATCAAGAGCTCATGCAATACGTAAAGTGAATGAGTTCCAGTAGACAGAACAGCTGTTTGTTTCCTTTGCTCAGGGATGGAAGGGTTATCTGTGGCTATGCAAGCCTTATTCAAGTGGATTGCTAACTCTCCTGCTATTGGAAAGTATTGTTGCCAGAGGTTAGGAGATCACAGATGCTTCTGCTTGCTTCAAAAATGTCTCACTGCAGACATTTCTGCTTTGGCTATATTCTCCAAGCATTATTGTTTGTACCATGACTTCAGTAGCTGTACTGAATTTGGTAACTTGACATTTGAAAAGTCAGCATTCTGAGTTTTCAATTTTGGTCATCTCCTAGCTCTTGTATCTCTAAGATCTTTATACTATTTGGGATTCTTCCCAAATGTAGACCCAAGGAGGGAGCCTGATATCAGATGGAACAGCTACTTAATTTCTCTATGAGCTGATTTGTGAACGGACACTTCTATATGGGTCTTAATTACCATCTCACCAGTCCCTTTCATTTAGGTAGTTTCTCCAAACAGTGACTGCTGTTGGAGTTCTTTGTAACTTGGGACGTTATATATTTGCATATCCTTATACAATGATAATGCCAGCTCTTCAATGTTTTATATTGAGTTAGAGAAATGTGTTCATTCGTTTGGTAGTGAACTTGTATGTTTAGTGGCTATGAGTTCTATACTAGTGTACCATACTGGGTAATGTCATAGCATGTATCATATGTAGGTGTGTGTGCACCCTTGAATATTGTGGTTTTAGAAGAAGAATAGCTGAAGTGAGACAGGAAGGAAGGACAAACCACTGGTAGACAGAGTAGGGTTTCCTTGCAAATTAAATGACTTGATAAGAACATTTTTTATTTTTGACTGCACTACCCTTAGATTATCTAGAAAATATCCAGCCAAGCTGTGGTTTTTATACAGTAAGTAAACTAAACAACAGCACTACTGCCATAAAATAAACAAGACAGACAGTAAGACAGGAAAACAAAACACCAGCAGTCCTAGCAGCAGGGATCACATGAATAGAACAAGCCAAAATGTAATAAATTGTGATAACCCATTCCTTTTCACTTTCACCCTGACTCCTTTTTCTAACCCCTAAGATGAAACGCAAGCTATTTACAATATAATGTTTTCAGGCCACTACAGACAAGTAGTATGGACAGATTGTATTTACATGTTATACAGTAGAATATTGTGTTATGGCAGTTCTAAGACCTATCCTTGTACACCAAGAGGTGTGTTGATACTTTGATACTGCAGTTAATGGACAGTCAGACTTTATAGCTGCTTCATTAGGGCCAAACAAAGAAAATGATTCTATTTAAAATTAACCTGGTCTGTGACATTAATAGAACTTGTTGGTGGGATAGATTTGTGTCCCAAAGACTCCCCCTTCGGTGGAATAGAATCCCTCCCCATGTCAAGCAGAGTACCTCTCTAGCCCTCTTTAAGAGGAACCTGGATGACTGGATGGGAAACAGAAAATATACCCCTGGGATCCCACCTGTGTCCCTGCTAGATATGGGAAACAGGTGCTCACTTTGAGGGAACATGGACAAAATTCTTGGCTAGGCTTATAACGGCTTCCGGGCCAGTAACCTAGTATCATCCTATGAACCTATTCCCATTTCTGAAAAATGAACTCAGTTAAAGGCATATTTTAAATCTCTCAGTCTTAAACACATTCATGGAAACAAGTTCAAAATGTTGGTGCTACAAACACTGCTACCATTTCTTGATGTAGAGTGCTTCTCTGTAAACTGTGGACATGCAGTTCGCTTGCTTACATATTCCTACCCACATTGTTCACAGGCAGCTTGTGCTATGGGTGGAAGATGCCCACAGTCAGTTCACTTTGGCTTTTGGCCTTTTTACTATGCCCAAGGTATTCATAATGTGTCTGACATCAGTCTTTGCTCACCTGAGATTGATGGAAAACCATAGTTATCTGTATGATAATGCAGATAATAACGTCATTCATTCCAACATCCTTCAGAGCCACCTTGAAGTTCAGCAAAATCTGCAGTGTTTCCAGTAATTATTATCCTTGGTTATAATAAATCATATCTAACCCCTTCTTAGCAAAAATAAGTTTTAAAGTTATTCTGCAGACAAAGGCTTTAGCAATCTACATACAGAAAAACAAGATCCAGCTGATGGTGATTTCCTTCTCCCCTGAACATCTGAGAGAAGAAAAGAGTTGCCTATAGAAATGTCTCTGATGGCACTGGGCTATTGCTTTCTCCATCCTTATATTTCCAGTGGCAGGTTATACATCAGACAAGCAATGTCATTTCAAGAATATATAGAATTAAAGTTCCCAGCCTTTGGATTACATTCTAGTGATATCTTATTTATCCCTAATGTGAGCTCAGAAGTTTAGAATGGACCAGTGAAAAAAATGAAAAAATAAAAATGCATCAGCTGACTATAATAGTTTTGTCAAATCAGAACATGTGAATTTTTCACTTATGTGTTGCCTAAGAATGAAAGATATAAACACACAGATTGCTTCAGATTCAGGCTTCATTCATTCATTCATGCGTTCATTTTCTAGCACTTGCTTTATACTATTATGAAGAAGCCAGCTCCTGTCCTGGTGCTCACTTGGGTGTAAGACAGGTAGCCATTTCCAAGTATGATACTAGTCCATTGCAGGGGATGCAGTCACACACATATACATACACCTTATAGACCATTTAGATTATTGCAATGAACCTAACATCTTAAATGGACCCACATTCAGTTTTCTTCCACAGGCCCTAGGTGAAGCTCTAAGCTCTTTAAACATATATCATCTTTTCATCTCAAATTTGCTTCCCAAAAAAGTATGCATGGTTATAATAATGTAATATAATGACAATATGAAAAGAAAGCAGGAAGAAGGATTAAAGTGAGAAGTGAGTTGTGTAAAAAAGACTTCGTCTTTTATTAAAAAAAAAAAACAAAACATAGCAAAGCAATTTAAGAGGAAAAGGCAAAGCAAGGTAGATTCTCTGCAGAATTAGTGGGCCACAAATCAAGGATATGTCTTTAGAAACTGTCCAAAATAAGTGACCTTACTATGGAGACATCAGAAGAACAAAAGAAAATGCAGACGCCGTTAAACACTCAGCTGTGTCTCTGAAGTTCCTTCACGTCTTACCCATTAAGCCCCTCTCAGTTTAGAACTTTTTTTTGTCCCTTAGCCATACCTGATCCTTCTAGTCCCTTCCCTGTTACTGACTGCAGTACTTCACCTAGCATCATGAATGGACAATTTTCCCCCATTTCTCCAGTCAACCTGATCGACATGGGCATCCTGAGGCAATGTAGCAATTGCCTCGTACACTTTCAACTCACTTCTTCGAATTCACACAAAGTCAATTTGTGAGAGATGCCTCTATATTAAGAATCTAGAATCTAGGCTGTCTTGCTCACAGATCAGTACAGCAGATACTAAGCAGGTTGTCAGCTCACACACTTCACTTCCTGCCCCATCCACGTGTACAACACCTAAATCTACATACGCAGTGGTTCTCACTAGAAGCCTACCTAAAGATCAGAGATCTCCCAAACATAAACACACTTCACTTAATACATTCCCAGCAAATCACAGTACAGGTACAAAAGCATGCGCCAGTGTCTCACCACATGCTGCTAAGGCAAAACACAAAATTAAATGTTTTAATCATAGGCGACTCCATTGTGAGACACACAGATGTCCCACTCACCAGGTTGGTTAAGGAAAAGGTCACGGTCAGGTGCCAGGAACCACCACATCACACATGCTCTCAAGTCTCTCAACAACAGGCACTGTTATGACTCTGTCATAGTCCATGTTGGTGTAACAACTTGAGATGTACCTCACTGGAGTACATGAAGAGAGACATAACTGAGCTCTCTGATTACATTTTCCAGGTGGGTATATCCCTTGCCTTAAGCAGCATTCTACCTTCACTTAGGATGATGCCTCAATACAGACAAATAATTATTGACGTCAACAATTGGCTTAGTTTCTGGTGTCATTCTAAGGGGATCCAGTACTTGTCACCCTGGGATGATATGGTTGATAGACCATGATGCTTTGCCAGAGATGGTATCCACTTGTCACCTCTGAGCTTTTGGCTACTGGCTGAGGCTCTTGCCTCCCTCATAGTGCATTTTTTAGACAATATCACAAAAACAAAATTCCCAAAGTAAAAATATCCTGAATAAACAACCTTAAGGTTATGCTGCTAAATGCTAAGAGTCTAAATCTAAAACTGCGCTCACTGGAAGAACTCCTCACCTTGAAATATGCAGACATCAGTGCAATCACAGATACCTTGTTCAAGGCCGTGGAGAGCACCCCAGCCATACTGGGATATAATTGCCTTCCACGTACTCAGACCACAAAATGAATGCATGAAAACTAAAGGAGGAAGAGTATCAATATTCATCCAAGATAAATACATCTTCAGAATGGTTAAACAGAATGATTCCCTAGAGTTACTCCATGTGCAAATAACTACAGGAAAGACCCCTCTCCAAGTTATCATCAGCTATAGATCCC
Source organism: Protopterus annectens (assembly GCF_019279795.1). Classification (NCBI taxonomy): domain Eukaryota; kingdom Metazoa; phylum Chordata; order Ceratodontiformes; family Protopteridae; genus Protopterus; species Protopterus annectens. The sequence goes on along the minus strand of NC_056729.1, from coordinate 1,193,331,730 downwards.
CCTCCATGAACCATGATATACACACTGCCTACATGGATCTACTTGAGTCATTCAAAATACAACCAAACACTTTAACTACTCATCCATAGGTTGGGTAAATTATACATGTGCAAACACACTCGCTCAAAGGTTCTTGGATTTTTTTTACTCAAATGCCTTGGAGCAGATAGTTGGCACCCCTACAAGGGACACAAACATTCTAGATTTGGTACTTATCAACATGGTAGAATGGTGCACCACCACAAGTGTACGGCCCTTCCTGCTGAAGTCTGATCATAAATTAATATCTTTTAAAGTAATGATAGCATCAGATCCTCCTCAGGCATCACTGAAAAACTCACCCAGTTCGGGGTGAACCCATATACTGTCAGGTGGGTTGCAAATTGGCTCACCAACAGAGCACATATATTCAAAACAAGTGACTCCACCTCCACCAGCAGACCCATTCCCGGTGGTGTTCCACAGGGATCAGTGCTGTGGCCCCTATTATTTATAATCTACTTTTCAGAAGTACAGGCAAAAGCAAAAGGTCTGAGGCTGACAAAGTTTGCTGATGACTGCAAACTGGGAGCAGTCATTGAGTCCCCAAATGATGTCAAACATTCTACAAGAAGAACTTACGCGAACCAATGATTGGTGCCAAAGTCATGGTCTTAAACTCAATGCAAAAAATGCATTATCATTCCCTTTGGCAAAGGTGATGTCTCTGCAGATGACCATATTATTAAGAACACCCTAAGCTCTGAATCATGGTGAGAGATTTGGGCACACAGGTTGACAGCAACCTTTTGTTTGATCATAATGTATCCACAGTGGTAAGGAAGGCCGTCTACATTGCTCACTTCATAAGCAAGGGCATAGCTTACAGAACAAAAGAGGTTATAATCCCCCATACTCTTCCCTCATCAGGCCAATAATAGAGTACAATGCTCCCTTTGGTATGTACCTAAACAGGTACCTACAGCAACTGGAGAGACCTGAAGGGTTCCTCACAAAAAAATTAGGGTCTTCAGCACATGTCTTACGTGGGCAGACTGAAATCACTGTCACTGTACTCTGTATCATATAGATGACTCAGAGGCGACTTGTGCCTTGCATACAGAGCAACCTCCGATCCTGCCTTAATGGAAATGCTCCACATTCGTAAGTCAAACGGTACACGATTCACTCACTCTAGGGACCTTAACCTAGCATGTGACATCAACAGGTCTTTCTGGAGAGACAAATATGTCTCTCAGAGGTTGCCTCTCCTCTGGAATAAACTTCCAATACAGGTTAAATAGAGCCCCTTGTTAACCCTTTTTAAACGTAACTTGGACAATTGGATGGAAAACCACAAATTCACTTCAGGGGTTTCACCTGTGTCCCTCTTGGATAGGGACAGTCGGTGCTGATCTAGATCTTCTTATAACATAGACCATATCTGTAGACCCTTAAAGGAAGAAGGATTGAACTTGGCTAGGCTTTTAAGGGCCTAGGGCCATTAGCCTTCTAACCTCCTATGAACCTATGAACCTTTATGCCACAAAAAGAATACCTAGGTATGGCCAATAAGCTATGTGACAGCTCACTGTGACAAATGTGGTGCACTTCAGTTACACATCAGTGGAATATGTGTAGGGAGGTACATGAAGAAAGGTGAACTGTGCTCAGTTATTGGTGTCATGAAGGCTGGGAAGTATGAAGGTATGGCCTCTGCTCTGATGTGGATATCCTTCACATACTCAGTAGTTGTGTTACATACAAAGGAATAGTCAGCACTGTGACCACATGCTGGTGGATGTTGCAGTTACCATCTACCCCAAGACACAGGTGACATACCTATTGGTCTGATTATATGGTGTGATGTCCACATTATACTTAGGTTGTGTATTTGTTTTCTTGACTTAACAAAACCCCCATGTTTTCTTGTCATTGCAGGTGTTGTCATGGCTGTGGCAGCAATCTTTGGTATTTGTTAATACTGTTTTTATTATACTAATTTCACAGTTGGAGTCAATGATAGCCCATAATCTGTAGCCCTTCAGGCAGCTGTTTGGACACAGGATGTGTATGTCTTCTGTGATGTGCATCACTTAAATAATGAACAGGAAAGGGCCTAGTAGACAGCCCTGATGTAAGGACCTGATCACTGGACCTGAGATATAGTTCACTTCACCCATTTCATCTTAGTGAGATACCAAGTATGTGATACACTGATCTACCCACTTGGTGGTATAGCTGTTTATGGCTACATATGACAGTGTAGATTGAATACCTCAGTGTGGATTTGTATCAAATACCTTGACCCAGTCAAGTTCCACAAGATGATACCATTGTCATCATGCATGTCCTCTACAACCTCTTTGAGGACATATATCAGATGTAACAGACATGATGTAGCATTAATAACTGACACAGGTCTGTTGCACACAGCCGGAATATTACAAGTGTCCATTTAGAAGAGGTCCACGATGACAGGTTGGTCTACCTCACAGTTGAGGAGAGTCAGGATGTCTATATACATTCATGCATCATGTGGTGTCCCCCAGCTCAGATGGATGCATGTTGATGTACACCCTTCTACAGGAACATAGCCTTTGTGGAGGATGTTTTGAAGTGTGTATTCAACCCTATCAGGAAGGTGTATGTGCTGAGTCATGCCATAGGTGATCTGTGATGGTGTCACAGCCCATTGATTCCATGTGATAGGTCTGGATGAAGGCAAGACAGTGCATACTGCCTATTGTGATCTGGCCTAGGGTTTGGACACAATTCCCCATCCAGGTATCATTGAGATACTCTCCCAGCTGGGGAGTAACCTTTATGTCACTAGATGGGTAACCAACTGGCTCACCAACAGAACACATACTGTGAAAGTTGGTGAATCAACCTGTACCAGTAGAGCTGTCACCACTGGCAAATCCCAGGGACTCTATTTCTTGACAATTCAGGCTAAAGTATATGGCCTTTGGCTTACCATGTTTGATGATTTTTGCATATTGGGTGCAATCATTGAGTCCACCAGTGATGATAACATACTACAGGAGGAGCTAACACAGACAAATGATTGGTGAGAAATCCACACAATTTACAAAAAAATGCAGAAATGTGTCTTTATGTTGTCCTTCTGAAAAGTGGAAGTCCATGTTAATTACAACATTGACAGCAGTGCTGCTGTGGTGAAACCCAGTGATGCAGGCACTGGAAACACATGTAGATAGCAATCTGAACTTCGACCAGCAAGTGTCCACACTGGCATTGAAAGCCTATGTTGTGCACATCATATGTCACACCATTATATTTAGATCTTAGGATTGTATGCTAGCATTGTGCTCAAACCTCATCAGAACACTAATAAAGTATAATGCTCTGTTTTGCATGTACCACACCAGACACATGCAGCAGCTGGACAGACCACAGGGCTTTCTCATAAAAAAACAAAGGGCCTACAAACCATGCCATGATGTTTGAGGATAGACTGAAAGCCATGCCACTGTAATCTATATCCTATAGGAGGAAGTAATGTCTGCCTGGCCTCAAGGCCAGTCTCTGGCCCTGCCCTTGTGGAAATAGTGCATATCCACAAAACTGATATAGCTGGTGGCATCAGCAATGTCTGTTGAGGAGAATATGGTAAAAACAGTGTCCCACATGCTGGTGTAAAAAGCTCTATGTAATGTCAAGCAAGAGCACAAAAACATACATATACTAGTTGTCTGTAGTGAGACCAGAACCCCTACCTAAGTACACAGTCTATAGACCTCAGTATTTAAGGTAATCACCACACATCAAGTCTGACTTGGAGGGTCTCAGACAACACTTTACAGCTGATGACATCAGCAGTGTCTGTTGAGGAGAATATGGTAATAGTGTCCCACATGCTGGTGTAAAAGGCTCTATGTAATGACAAGCAAGAGCTGTCTCACACACACACACACACACACACACACACACACACACACACACACACACACACACACACACACACACACACACACAGTTGATGACATTGAGAACAGAACCCCTACCTATGTAAGTACACAGACTACAGAACTCAGTACTTTAAGCAACTTCCAAGATGGCTGCACATTGAGTAACCACTTATTTCTCCCAGTGTGAAAACAGATACTCAGCAGAGAAGGCCAGTAGATTTGTGTTTATAGGTAAATTTCAGTAACTGGCTAGTAAGTGCACTGTCTGGATGCCAGGAATAAAGAAATACAGAAGACCTGGAAAAATATCAGCTACAAAAAGTGAGGAAGAAACACTAATTGGGGAAAGTTTGGCAGCTGTTCAGCAAAAAGCAATGCAACCTTCAGACATGGCTTCCAATAACATAAAGGAAGATATAAGACAACTGCATACAGACCTGGTTAAAATAAAACACTGATGGAGTATATTAACACAAATAACAAAAGGTTGGAAAAAATGGAAGAAGCTTTAAACAGATATTCAGATGAGATAATAAAGCTGCAAAAATCAGTGGTTGAAATGAAGAAAAGGCTGGCCGAATATGGGACTGCTCAGGAAAAGATGATTAAAAAAATAATAGAATTAGAGGACAGAGCAGATATGGAAAACGTAAATTTTTCAGCTATACTAGAGAAGCTGGAAGGAACAGACTGCATTCATTTTATAAAAGCACAAATAAGCAACTGGACTGGTATTCCACAGCAGGAGCTGTTAGTTGAAAGGGCACATTGTGTGTATGCTGTAAACCTGGCTATAAGAAAGCAACCTAGACCTTTAATAGTAAAGATGCAATCCTACCAGCAGAAGGAGTTGATTCTGATAAAACTGTGGCAGAAGTACTAAAAGTGGAAGTCAGTAGTGTTTGTGGAGAATGATTACTCATTGTGCACCCAACACAAGAGGAGCAAATTTATTCCACTATTTAGGGAATGTCAAGATACAGGTGTGAGATTCAAACTGCTATACTCAGCTGTCTTCAAGGTATTCTTCTCTGGTGGGACAAAATAATTTTTTTGATGAAGCACATAATAAGGAGGAAATACAAGAGTTTGTCCAATAAAGAGTAAGCTGAGAAACAGAAGGAGATTCTGCTTCTTGTTCTTCTGGTAATAAAGACCACAGAGGGACTATACTTGTAAAACCTTTTCAAAATTTTCAAAGGAAAATGTTGGAGAGAAGGAAGGGAGCACAAGAGGTGACCAGAAGAATTGACGGTATGTTGGAAATGAAGCAAAGACAGGATTTCAGAGATGAACAGTAATAAAACCAGTAACACAATATGGAATCACAGTGCAATAATTATATTTGTGAAACATGACAGAACAAGAAAACCTGGAAATATTGGACTTTTTCAGAATTTGTTGGACTTGTGGGGGACTCTAAAGCATATGCCAAACTTCATGTCATTAATGTTTGGAAAAGTGTTTTGGGAAAGGGAAAAGGAGGGAGAATGTTAACTGTAAGTAAAGTTTTTTTTCTTAAACAGTACCAATTTTGTGGCATGTGGTTTTCTTTACATGCTGTAAAGTTTTTTTTTTCAGTTATTTTAAGTGTAATGGGGATTGTAAACATGTGCTGCTGTTCTTTATTTTTCTTCTTTTCTTTCTCCCTTCTATTTTTCTTCTTGTTCAGTATTAAGAAATGTAAACACTGCAATGTAAAAAAAAATCCAAGTTACAAAGTATGATAAAAGAAAAATTAATGTGCTTTTTTCATTCTTGCATGGGGGAATGACTGGATTAAAAACCTTAGATTGCTTTATTAACATGTTTTAAGAGAGAGAGAGAGCAAATAAATAAAAAAAAAAACATTAAATGTTTTGAGGATTTTTTCTAGTAAATACATGTATGCTCAGTAACAATTCTGCAGCTGATCTCCATGCTTCCATGGAAACAATCTGATAAAGAGAATCTGGTTCCCTGGTTCTCATATCTCCATGGAGACAGTCTGATAAAGAAAAACTGTCTATAGTCTGGTGGAGAATGATTGGCCGAGGAAAAAGAAAAGAAAAATTAGCTAGGAGATAATGTTCTCTGAAAACATTCAGGGCTTTTTCCAAGGTAGATAATGCTCTCTGAAAGCATTCAGGGGCCTTCCCAATGTAGTTAATGTTCTCTGAAAGCATTCAGGGTTTATCCAGCTGGGAGAGCTATAAGGATAAGACAAAACCAGGTAGTTAATGTTCTATGAAAGCATTCAGGTTTTTATTTAGCTGAGAGAACTATAAAAATAAGACAAAACCAATCAGCACTTATAACCTTTCTTTTAGGTTAACTCAAGTCAGTGAGTGTGGCTGTCAGTTTTGGACTTTTGTTCCTATTAGGAGGGTAAAACTTCAATATTTGAAGGTGGATATAGTATTGTGTGTTTGGTATTAAGTTAATAGGTTTTAGGGGGGGTATTGGGGTGTTTTTTTATTTGAGGGCTTTCTATAAAACAAAAAGTTTTATAAGATGTGACATAGGCTCAAATGAATATGAAATTAAACAACTGTATAAAAGTTCAACCTGCCATACAGTGTATGCATGTAACACAAAATATGGAACTAGAAAGCTGGAACTAGACATTTAACAAAAATGTGTTATACATAAAAGGTGGGAATAATAACTTTTTAATGCAATGATGCTTTCTATAATGTCTTTAAATGTAAATGGCCTCACAGATAAATACAAAAAAAGAAAGAGTAGTGAACTATATTAAAACTGTAGAGGTCAAATAGCTATGTTACAGGAGACACACTTAGAAAGAACTGAACATGTGAATTTGACAAAGAAAGGTTTTCAGGAAGGTTATTCAGCAGAATACCTGGGACAAAGGAAGAGAGGAGTACTTATATTAATTGCAAGATGAGCGCCAATAATGATAGAAGAAGATAAAAAAATAATAATGGCAGATTTGTAGTGCTAAGGGGCTACTGGCAAGGGAGGAAGATTATACTGATGTATTTGCATTCCACCTAAAACTGCTATAATGGAGTGTAAGAAAATTATGGGAGAAATAATCAGTTTTCATCAAGGAATATTAATTATAGGTGGGGACTGGAATTTGATTTGCAGCAGTGAAGATATGTCTGGGGGGCCCAGAAGGGAGAATATAACAAAGGAGGGTAGATTTTGAAGAAATATATGAAATATTTGGCATGGAAGATGTGAATTCAGTCATAGGAGTTCAGTATGAATTTACATATTATTCCCCAAGATATAAAAACTGGGCTAGGCAAGACAGAATTTACATTTCACAGGAACATGTGCATTTAATTGAAAGTCTTGATACTCACCCAATAACTATTTCAGATCATGTGCCAATAATAGCTAAAATAAAAGCACAGGGTAATGAAATAAAAATAAGACATTGGCACTTTCCCCCCATCTGTTGAAAGGAGAGGAATTTAATGAATGGGTAGTGGAGATTATTCAGGAGGTGTTAGAGAGTACAGAAATTTCTTCTGAAAATATAGCTAGGGAGTAGGATAAAATTAAGGTGGAGTTTAAAAATAGGGTGGAAATAAAAGAAAGGGAGCTATGGTTAAGAAGTAACAAGAATTATTTAGAGGGACTGACAAATGCTAAAGTGTTGCAGAATAGGTGGAGTCTCACAGAACAAGAAGAGGGTCAACTGCAGAATGCTAGACAGAAAATTAGGGATTACCTCGATAATATGCACGAGTTTAGAAAGGCTGCTATTAAGAAACAGTTTTTTTGATAATAACACTAGAGCACAAAAACGTTTAGCACAACAACTCAGGCAACAGGAAGTAGAAGGGGCTGTCACCAAACGTAGGGAGCCTGAAATAAAGAAAGTAACAAGGGATCCTGTAGAGGTATTAGAAATATTTCAGAAATTCTATGAAAGTCTCTATAAAGGGGACAAATATGAAAATCAAGAAAATATACAAATGGAAATGTTTATAGAAGAATTAAGTATGCCAAGGTTAAAGGTAGATGTGGCTCAATTACTAACAGTTAGGCTAGGAGGAGATGAGATAAAAATTGTGATGTACAACCAATCTACAGGAAAGTCCTCAGCAATAAATAGTGTTCCTGTGGAAGTTTGGAAGATTGGAGGAAAAAAATAATAAATATCTGGAAGGTTTTGTTTAACAGTATTTTAACAGGAGGAGAAGTACCAACATCCTGGAAGAAAGCAGTGGTAGCTGCAATACCTAAAGAGGGTAAACATCCATCAGATCCAGTTTCATACAGGCCCATTTCAATACCAAACCATGCTTATAAAGTGCTCATGTCTATAATGGCTAAAAGAATTGCAAATGTAATGCCAAAACTGATAGATATGGATCAGTGTGGCTTTATGGAGGGGAGGCAAACATTTGGCAACATTAACAGAGCATTGATGATCCAGATGGAAGCAGAATGTAAGAAAATATCATTGTTGTTGGTGGGTCTTGATGCAGAGAAAGCATTTGACAGAGTAAGCTGTGACTTTATGAACAGGGCAATGGAAGTATTTGCATTTTTCTGGAAGAATTATAAGGTTGATTAGGAGGATATATGAGGGATCAGAGGTGAAAATTAAAGTGGGTGGGGTCCTCTTTGATAATTTCTGCTTGAGTAGAGGAATCGGGCAGGGTTGTCCACTTTCCCCTTTATTGTTTGCATTATACTTAGAACCATTGGCAAAGAAAATAAGGGACTCAGAAATTCAAGGACATAATTGGTATGGTAGCCAAGAAAAGCTGGCTTTATTTGTGGATGATATTATTTTATACCTGACAAAACCAGAAAGAGATGTTACAGTGTTGTGAAACATTTTAAAACAGCTTCAGATCTTTTTTTGGGATACAAAAGTAATGAAGCTAAAACAAAGCCAATAGCGGTAAATTATGTATCCACACACAAATTGGTTCAGGAATATTCATATTTATGGGGGACATGATAAAATTAAGTATTTAGGAGTATGGATTAAAAATGATTCTAGTGTGGCAGCTAAGGATATGTGGGAAGAGACTAAACAAAAGGTAATACAAAAACTGAGAAAATGGAAGCTTTGTTATATGGATAAGGATAATAAGATACAAGCAGTTAAAATGTTTTTTGTCCCTTTAGTCTTATACACAGGTCAGGCATATTGTTATCAACCAGGGGAGAAGTTGTGGATTGCAATTAAAAAAGAGCTGAAGAACATTATCTGGGTGGAGAAGATGGCAAGAGTCAAGTGGGATAAGCTGATTCTTCCAGTAGAGCAGGGTGGTTTGGTTTTACCCAATTTGAAGGGGGTTTTCAGAGCTACACAGTTAAAACTCCTTTACATAGCACAAGCAGAAAACTATATTTCAAAGTGGAAAGGGTGATCATGAAACAGAGGGGGAAGCTCAAGAAACAAGGAGAGACTAGAATTTTGGATGCAGGCCTTTAAGGAGAATAACAATAACCACATAGAATATTATATCCATAGAATAGAAGAAAGTATTCTAAGAACTAAGCCAATATGGGATTGGAGAAAGGAGATTCTGCTGATGAGGATGACTGCAATTTGAGACATAGACAACAGGCAAGAGGAGGGTGGAACTTATTGGAGAAAACTGGCAAAGGAACTAAGGTATCGGGAGCAAATAATAAGAGAGGGAAAGATGATAGAATGGAAATATGCCAAGAATTTATTTGGACTGCAGGTTAGAGATTGTTTTCCCGATCAGGGATTGATATCAGAGTATAGGCAAAGAGAAAGAAACAGGGGGTCCTAAATGAAAGACTAGCACTGGTAGAGTTTTTAGTAAAATCTAGAACAGAAGCTGCCATTAAAAAAGGAATAATTAGTAGAGCATATAAAATATTGCATGATAACTTTAAGAATCAATAGCAGCAGTCTGCATTTAAAGTGGAACAGCCTTACAAGACTTTCTGCAGATATATAGAGCTGAGTATATTTTTCTGCATTATTCTGTATTATAGAGCTAAATTGTTGCTTAGATATCTGTTGTCTTAGTGTTCTGCAAATATACAGAGATCAGTATATATTTTTTGGGTTTTATAATTTGCACTCTGATTCCTCACATCTCTGTTGAAACTTTCTTCCCACCCCCTCATTGTGGTTTCTATTGCTTGTGTGTTGTTAACTCAAGGTTCCCTTAATTTGAACTGTTAATAGCAGCAGTCTGCATTTAAAGTGGAACAGCCTTACAAGACTTTCTGCAGATATATAGAGCTGAGTATATTTTTCTGCATTATTCTGTATTATAGAGCTAAATTGTTGCTTAGATATCTGTTGTCTTAGTGTTCTGCAAATATACAGAGATCAGTATATATTTTTTGGGTTTTATAATTTGCACTCTGATTCCTCACATCTCTGTTGAAACTTTTTTCCACCCCCCCCCTGTTCTGGTAGTAGCTTAAATTTGGTGGCTTTTGCAGTGCCCGCCCCACTGTAGATTTGATCTAGGACACTCCCCCAGTCCCATCTCTTTACCACATTCTAATAAACCCTTTCTGCATTTGCTTTTAGTCCTTTTTAATTTAATTACATTTTTTCAAACTGTGTGTGGACTAATATTGCTACATACTCAAGTGTGCCAGCTTGCACTGCATGTGAATTGTTTTTACTACTGTTTTTGCTACTTTTCTGAAAAAAAAAAAAAAAGAAAAATTGTAAGCCTGTTTCCTACCTTTCCTGTAATTAGTGTTCCAGATACAGATTTGCTGTATCCAGGACTATTTGTAAGCTTCTGAGCCCCCAAGCCTTTCTGTGTTGGAGGGAAGCCTTCTAGCTTATCAGTGGAAGTGGTAAGCACTAGGTAACCTGTCTACCACATAAGGAGTGGTTCTGGCCCAGAATTTGTACTTATTGGCCATTTGGGCGGTCTTCCATCTCTCTCAAAATTCTGATTTGAAGGCCTGCATTTGCACTTGTTTCTGTCCTGTAACTCCTGGGCCCATCTCATTTGCTCACTCAAAAAAAAAAAAAAAAAAAAAAAATCTGCTTTTACTGTATTTGTGTTTCTTCCTACTTTATTTTGCTTTTGCGTCATCTTAAAAGTACTCAATTGTATTTATTACTGCTTGGTATAACTCATTCTAAGCCTTTTAGTTTAAGCACTTGGGCTTCAGACCAGTTGTTTTACATTAGGAAGGTTTGTGGTCTGCACTGTGGTGGCAGGACAGGTAGCTTACATCCTTCTAAGTTGGGAACTGCTGATTGAGGGCACAGTGTCTGTTATTCTAAAAGTGTATTAATTCTGTTTTAAGCACTTGGGCTTCAGGCCAGTTATTTTACATTAAAAGGGTTCGTAGTCTGCACTCTTGTGGGAGGAGAGGCTGGACTCTGCCCTTCTATCTGGGAATTTCTGGTTAAAGGCTTATAGTGCCTGCATATCTAAAATGCTTCTTACTGAAATTGCTACACCTTGTTTGCTGTAGCATAGACTAGATCCAGGCCTGCTGAATCTAGCTTTGTTTGTATAACCTGAGCACTAATCCAGGCATTCTTTAAAGTATTCAATTGTATTTATTACTGCTTGATAGTAACTTGATTAAAGTGTAGCTATCATTCTAAGTCTTTTGGATTAAGCACTTGGGCTTCAGACCAGTTGTTTTACATTAGGAAGGTTTGTGGCCTGCACTGTGGTGGCAGGACAGGTAGCTTACATCCTTCTAAGTTGGGAACTGCTGATTGAGGGCTCAGTGTCTGTTATTCTAAAAGTGTATTAATTCTGGTTTAAGCACTTGGGCTTCATGCCAGTTGTTTTACATTAAGAAGGTTTGTGGTCTGCACTGTAGTGGCAGAACAGGTAGCTTACATCCTTCTAAGTTGGGAACTGCTGATTGAGGGCTCAGTGTCTGTTATTCTAAAAGTGTATTAATTCTGGTTTAAGCACTTGGACTTCAGGCCAGTTATTTTACATTAAAAGGGTTCGTGGTCTGCACTCTTGTGGGAGGAGAGGCTGGACTCTGCCCTTCTGAGCTGGGAATTTCTGGTTAAAGCTTATAGTGCCTGCATATTTGAACTGCTTCTTACTGAAATTGGTACACCTTGTTTGCTGTAGCATAGACTAGATCCAGGCCTGCTGAATCTAGCTTTGTTTGTATAACTTGAGCACTAATCCAGGCATTCTTTGAAGTATTCAATTGTATTTATTACTGCTTGGTAGTAACTTAATTAAAGTGTAGCTATCATTCTAAGTCTTTTGGATTAAGCACTTGGGCTTCAGACCAGTTGTTTTACATTAGGAAGGTTTGTGGTCTGCACTGTGGTGGCAGGACAGGTAGCTTACATCCTTCTAAGTTGGGAACTGCTGATTGAGGGCTCAGTGTCTGTTATTCTAAAAGTGTATTAATTCTGGTTTAAGCACTTGGGCTTCATGCCAGTTGTTTTACATTAGGAAGGTTTGTGGCCTGCACTGTGGTGGCAGGACAGATAGCTTACATCCTTCTAAGTTGTGAACTGCTGATTGAGGGCTCAGTGTCTGTTATTCTAAAAGTGTATTAGTTCTGGTTTAAGCACTTGGGCTTCAGGCCAGTTATTTTACATTAAGAAGGTTCGTGGTCTGCACTCTTGTGGGAGGAGAGGCTGGACTCTGCCCTTCTGAGCTGGGAATTTCGGGTTAAAGGCTTATAGTGCCTGCATATTTGAACTGTTTCTTACTGAAATTGGTACACCTTGTTTGCTGTAGCATAGACTAGATCCAGGCCTGCTGAATCTAGCTTTATTTGTATGCTGCTTGTTTGTTTGCTTATTTCCCTGAAATGCTAATTCCACCTAAAACGTGGCTTTTCAGCGCTTCTGTGGATCCCTAGTGATATCTGCATTGCTTACTGTACTTATTTCCTTGTTTCACTTGAAAGAAAGTTACTGTTTGTCATTTTTGCATTTAAGTTACCTGAAACACATTGCATTTAAGTTACCTGGCACTTGCTCACTAAAGCAATTATATAAGTCAGCACTAAAATATTAAAAGCACTACACCCTCACAAACTCCCCTTGAGTACCTCGCTCCCCATTGGCCCTTTTTTTTCAATTATAAAGGAATTCCCAATACTATTCTAGCATGTCCAAAGGTCAATTGTCAATCTCCTCTCTGGTCCAGCTGGTGAATCTCGGAATCTTGAGGCAATGTTACAACTGCCTCATGTACACAGACAACCCTCTCCTCCTCCCAACAAATTCCAACACATGTGAGAGATGCAACCATATAGCAATACTGGAGGCTAAACTCTCTCAACTTAGTACTGGCGAAACCAGTCAGGAGGAGAAGGAAACCACACTCACTACAATTCCAATCTCACATAGACCTACCATGACAGCAAACCAAACACATAAACACACAAAAACATACTCGGAGGCTCTAAATAAAAATCTGCCTAAGCAGCAGAGTCCTCTAAAGCAGACACCCAAGCAACCGCTACCCCAAAACAAAACTTGTGCAACACATAGCTCACAAAGCCAGTGTGCCGAACAGTCACAGCCCTTAAGGCTAAACAACACACCTGATACACTTGTAATAGGTGACTCTATCGTCAGGCACACTGACGTCCCGCTCACCAGGCTGAACAAGGAGAAGGTCACGGTGAGCTGCCTGTCGGGCGCTAGGATCCGCCACATAACACAAGCACTCAGGTCACTCCAAGGCAAGTACAAATATCACTTGTAAGAGATACTGTGTAGCGCTCTCATTTCCCCAGCGCTTCACTATGCGATTTATCGCTACAAGTGACTCACAAAGTCCTAACTTACCAGTGGTTCCCATCAGTGCTGCCTTACATCTAGCACCACAGTAACAGTCTTTCTGCTAGTACCTTACTGCAGTATAGACGGGGAATACATACATAAGGGAGCACTACATTTATTTTTAATAGCCATTTATAGCTATTTTTTGGATAGGCATTTTGTTATTAATATCAACATCTAGAGCAAGAAATTAATCAATGCTAAGTAAGGACTCTCTAACTAATTGCTTCCGGTTAGAAGTAATACCTGAGCTTGGTGTAGTACTGACTACACAAGTTAGATGTATAATTGATAGCATGAGTATCTTTTTTGTGTTACTTATATCCATGTGTTAACATTCCTAGGAAGAATACATTTTTTAGCTGTTCTTTCTGACATATAACATTATATATAAATGCTATTATCTCGATGTTATTTAGTAAATTGAATGATTTATTTTGAATGTATAACCTCCATTTATTACCACTGTTTACCTTACCATCTTCCTTCTGTATCTACCCTTTTATTAGCTTTACTAAGTGTAGCCTATAAACATCACTCTAACTGCCTACAACCCTCCCGGAGGACCAGAATTGTTTTATCTACCAAGATACAACCCTCCAACCTTCTTGGAAACATACCCAATAAGACAGTGAAAGTATGTACTACTCTAATACGTTTCACTCTAAAGGATTAAGAATTGTGTATGTTAACCTAGCTACCTACATAGGACTGCCTGCAGCCAATACCCCTACCCCCACTACCAAACTAGTGGAGTCTCCCTTCCTACATCTTTCTCAACAGTTCCCCTTGAGGTTTTAATACATTATTTCCCTCCCCATCCCTTTTTTCTTTATCACCCCCCTTTCTCTAGCCACTGTCTTAGCTATAATTTATCTGGCCACTAGGTCAAACCCTTCTACTGCCTTTTTGCTCACACCTCTCCTATACCTATAAAAGTGTCTTGGTAGGCTTTTCTTTTTTCCAGACTGTTTGTCTTTCACCCTCCCCTCCCAGACTGTGTTACATATACTACTACCTTATACTTCTACTCCAACTCTGTATACCTCCTTAAGTTGAAACTCTCTTTACCTTATATACACTACCTGTGCTTACTTACCTGCTGTTTCCTTCTCTCTATAGATTGTTTTCAGCAACACACCACTCTCTTGTGTCTTCCCGCTCCGTTCGCCCTTCGGGCTCACTCCGCTCCCCTACCCTGCCCCCAAATCCCACCCGCCCCTACCATCTCTACCTTTATACCCTCATAGACACACCCTTTACATTTCTCTAACCACTCAGGAGAACATTTACAGCCACACCCTCTTTCTCTCCACTCCCCTCCAGTATAAATCCCTCCTACTCTCACCTGCCTAATCTCTTCTAAACAACATAACCCAACTCTTCTCATTCCATACCTTACAGCCCCTTTCTAACATGTATTACCAGAATCCTACCTTACTACTACCAACTCTCCTTACTATGCTCACCTCTACCTATCTTTTAACCTCATATGCACAACCCCTTCATTATAATCTTACCATCCCTAACAAACAAACAATAACTACCCCCCTAGCCCTACCCACAAGCTATCTCTATACTATCTACAAAACCAGCTACCTGCAAGCCAAATATCATCGTCTTGCTCATATTAAATACTCTATACTTATCCACAAAAGACAACTCGACTACTACTGTAAATCTACACAATACTACAACCTTACAGTACTCCATTCATTATTAGATGGGGACATCCACCCCAACCCCGGCCCCAACCCTTCTCCTACATCCCCTAACTATTACCAATACAAAACAAACCCATCACCTTTACACATGCCCTATAAATCACTCTCAATAGCCCATCTAAATATCGTAGCATTTGCAACAAAATACCACTACTTCATGCTCTTCTTGAAGTTCAGCAGTTTGACATCCTCTGCTTAACAGAAACATGGCTCAAACCCACAATAAAAGATAATGAAATTCTACCCCAGGCTACAGTATCCTTAGACAAGACCGCCTAAATAAAAAGGTGGAGGTGTTGCAATTCTCTATAAGGAAGGACTTCAAATTAGCAAAACTAGTCATAACTTACCATCTAACAACAATGCAGAAATAATTATCTCTAAACTGCAGCTGAACCTTCATAAAACAATAAATATTATATGCACATATATTCCCCCAGGTAATAATGCTACTACACTAGAAGACATATTAAACTGGCTTTCCTTAAATCTCCAACAAGAAACAATACTATTAGGAGACATTAATATTGACTGGAATTCATGTATACAAACAAACCCATCCACCCTTATCAACCTGCATGGCTTCTCTCAAACCATTAACTCCTCAACAAGAATAAATAAGCTTAATAATAAAGAAAGCATCCTTGACTGGATACTTATAAATAGTCCACAACAAAACTACACTTCAGGAATCCTCCCAGACGACCTTAGTGACCACTCTCTAACATATATTATCAGACATAAAAGTAATTGTACTATCCCTACATCAATCAGATCATCTCGCAGCAAAAAACATTTTGACCCCAAATTGTTTCAAACTGAACTTAAGCAATGCAATTGGTCATCTCTTAGGTCTCTCCCTATTAATGAAGCAGTTAATTACTTTAATACCACCTTCCTGGCAATCCTGGAACATCATGCTCCAATACGATCCATTAGAATGAAAATGAAATCAGCCCCATGGCTCTCAAAAAATACTAGGAAGCCAATCCTTAGTAGAAATAAAACCTGGGCAAAATGGCGTAACACAAAAAACCTAACTGACCACCAATCTTTTAGACAGCAAAGAAATATGACAAAAAAAGCTATTCTACAAGATAAAAGAACTTTTATACTCAATTGCAACAATCATCCCCTCACCTATCACAAAAATTCTGGTCTTCTATCAACACACTAATATCCCCTGGAAAAGTAGCTACACCTAATCCTTCAGGTTCTAATCCTGATTGCCCAAGCCAAACAGCTAATAACTTCAATACTTTCTTTACTTCTGCTATACTTAATCTAGCTAATCAACAAAACCCTGATACCTCCAAACTTCCCACTCCTACCTCCACTCCCCCCCCTTTCCACCTCAAACCTATATCCACTTCATATATCTCTGCCCTGTTACAGAAATTAAAACCTTCCACCCCCTCAGCTGATAAACTACCAGCTGAATACCTGCAAATTGGAGCAAAAGCCATTGCCTACCCCATCTCCATATTGATTAATAGAACCATAGAAGAAGGCACGATTCCATCACTCTGGAAAATCTCTCACATCATTCCTCTTTTCAAAGGTGGAGACTCCATTGAGTTTTCCAACTTCCGCCCCATAGCATTACTATCTCCACTTGCAAAAATTATGGAGAAATGCATACACAAACAATTACTTACCCATCTACTTTGTCACAATCTTCTAGCTGACTGCCAACATGGTTTTAGGCCATTCCATAGTACTACCACAGCCTTACTATCCTTTACTGACTGTATCAATAATAACCGCAACAAAATATTCTTTCCTCAGCATTTTTGTAGACCCGTCCAAAGCCTTTGACATGGTCAACCATCAACTTCTAATCCACCGATTGAAGTCCCTCTCTTGACCACCTAGCTATAAACTGGTTCACATCCTATCTGGAAAACCGAAAACAAGCTGTTCTTTGGAATAACCAACTTTCTGAACTCCTCCCCACCTCTATAGGTGTCCCTCAAGGCTCTATCTTAGGCCCTCTACTGTTTTCCATTTTCATAAATGACCTTCACCTAGCTACCCCAGATACAACTTGCATTCAATATGCAGACGACACTACCATCATTTGCTCTGGTTCCAACCAAACTGAACTTCATTTCCTCACACAAAAGCCTTCACCACTATAGAGCAATGGTTCTCTAACCACTGTCTTCTCCTTAACCCAAATAAAACTAAACTTCTGCTTTTTGCACCCTCCCACTTATCTCCCTCCTTTAATTTCTCACTCTCATCTAATAATGGTACACTAATCTCTCCTGATCTCAGCACCAAACTCTTAGGAATTACAATTGATAACCAACTAAAATTTGACTCTCACATAAACTCCACCATAAAATCCACTAACAAAAAACTAGGATCTCTCTATAGAATCAAATCTTTTCTGACTCCTGAAGCCAGAACCACTATAGCTAGAACACACTTAATCTCTACCTTATTATATGCCTCCCCCATATACACTAATCTTTCTAAGCATAATCTTAACAAACTAGCTACAGCATTTAACCACATTGCCAGATTTGCCACAAACTCTCCATACAGGACTCATCACTGTCTCAATCTCAAAAAACTAGGCTGGCTGGAATTACCTCACCTGATACAATTCTACCAACTTACAATGGCCCATAAAGCCCTATACCACCCTGACAACACTCCAATGCTCTCCTCCCTCATTAAATCATACAATAATCTGGGGAAACTGCTCCTCTAACAGAATGCTGATTCATACTTCCTTTTCAAATAACGTAGCTGGTGACACTATATTTTCTAATTCTGTTGGCAAAATATGGAATCTACTACCACAAAACCTTACTACCATAACATCACTCCCACTATTCAAAACTAACTTAAAACTATTTCTCACTAACCGCTGGCTATGCTCCTGCAATAAGCCTGACTAAACAGCTTATTTAACTCTTTAAGCTAACCTTCTCTGCTTATTTTCCTAACTCTGTCTCTCCAGAGTATTTATTCACCATGTCTG
Organism: Protopterus annectens; assembly: GCF_019279795.1. NCBI lineage: Eukaryota > Metazoa > Chordata > Ceratodontiformes > Protopteridae > Protopterus > Protopterus annectens. The sequence continues at coordinate 1,193,313,379 of NC_056729.1, read as the reverse complement.
AGTGCATTAGGCATTTTTTTCCTTTTCTTACATACTATTTTTCTGGTCTCATAAATTACTACCCATCTGCTTTCTTTAACTTTACTTTTTTAGCCCTCTTCAATGTCATTTGTTATTTTCTGCATGATCATAGTGTGTTTTTTATTATTATTATTTACTGTGTGCTTTTAATATTATTATTACCACTTAGATGAATAGCTTTTAGTAGTATGTTAGCGGAGCTTTTCTACTCGGGCCTCCACTGAAAATGGACATGTATCCAGCTGGACTAGCCCGGTCAACAAATGTAAAATAAAATAAAATAAATATGACTCAGTCATTGTCCATGCTGGTGTGAATGACCTGAGACGTACCTCCCTGGACTACATGAAAAGAGACATAGAGGAGCTCTCTGAGCATGTAGCCCTGGCCGGTATGACCCTGACCTTGAGTAGCATCTTACCGTCACCAAGAATGATGCCACAATATGAAGACAAGATGATCAATTTCAACAATTGGCTTAAGTATTGGTGTCATTCAAAGGGGATCCAATGCCTGTCAGCCTGGGATGACATGCTGCACAAGCCACGATGCTTCACTAGGGACGGCTTGCACCTGTCACCCCTGGGCTTTCGGATATTGGCAAAGGCTCTTGCTACCCCCATAGTGCCTTTTTTAGGCAAGGCTCAAAAGACAAACCCACCTCCATAGGTATCACAAGGGATAAGAAACTAAGAGTAATGCTACTCAATGCCAGAAGTCTAAACCTCAAGATGCACGCACTCGAAACTCTCCTTAGCATGGAGAACATCGATATCTGTGCAGTAACAGAAACCTGGTTCAAGGCTCCTGAGAGCACCCCAGCACTACCAGGTTATACCTCATACCATGCTTTTTGGCCCCAAAACTTGGACCATACTACAAAAGGTGGGGGAGTATCAATATTCGTCAAAGATACCCACACTTCCAGGTTGGTGGCACAGCACGAAGCATCAGAGACTATCCATGTGCAGCTAACAGTGGGTAAAACTGCCTTCCAGTTTATTGCCTTCTACAGAACACCCTCCCAAACCCAGGAACCCCACTCGGCCTTCCTGAGAACACTGGAAAATATGAAGGTCTCTCCAAACACCATTATATTGGGCGACTTCAACTACCCAAACATAGACTGGGAGTATTACTCTAGCTCCAACACCCTAGCCCAAAGGTTCCTAGAATTTATAAACTCAAATGCTATGGAACAACTTGTTACCACTCCCACAAGAGGGGAAAACATACTGGACCTGATCATCACCAACATGGGGACTCTATGCTCCAGACCAGAAGTGTATCCCTCACTAGTAAGATCAGACCATAAACTAATCTCACTGGATATTCACATCCTGACTCCACCCCCTGCCCTGATAACCACAGTGAAAAACTTCTCTAAAGCAAATTTCACACTCCTCAAAACCGAGGTGGAATCCTTCAAAGCCCCCGGGCCTGTGAAAAATATGGCCCAGACCGCAGAATCCTTTATAAACACATTCTATGAACACCTTCAGGAATGCATGGATCATGCAATCCCAAACAAAATCAAGACCCAATCCTCCAAAGGCAGACGTCCTGCCTGGTGGACCCCAGTCATAAACAAACTATACAATAGAAGGTGGAAGCTGCTACATGATAGAGCAAAATCCCAAAAAGGGAAGGCATCTCTAATCAGTATTAGCAAAAAACTACGGGCACTCATAAAATTGTCTAAGGCCAGCTTTGAGAGAAAAATTGCACAGGACACTAAGGATAATCACAAGGCTTTCTTTAGTTATGTTAGGAACCTGGGTGGGAATTCCCAGATATGCTCAGAATTAGTCCAAAATGACAAAAAATACACCAAACCCACAGACATTGCCAACATCCTAGCTGACAGGTTCAGTGCAAACTTCTCCCCCCCCTCCCCACCAAAAGGGCAAATATTTATCCCAGCAGAGTGCTGCCCCCCTGACATCTCAGATGCTCAGGTAAGAGCTGCCCTCTCCAAAGCAAATAACACAGCATCAATGGGACCAGACAGTGTCCCGGGCTGCGTCCTACATGAACTCCAAGAAGAGCTAAACCCAAACATAAAACTACTGTTCAATCTCAGCCTTACTACAGGATATGTACCCAAAGAGTGGCGTACAGCAACAGTGGTTCCTCTCCACAAAGGTGGTGCTTCAACGGATCCTGGAAACTATCACCCCATAAGCCTGACTAGCTTGGTCTGCAAAGCTATGGAAAGGATCATCATGGACCTCTTAAATAAAGATATTGGGGACCTACAGACACTGGATCCTACCCAGTTCGGCTTTGTTAAGGGCAGATCCTGCCTCTTAAACCTGGTTGATTTCTTGGAAACAGTCACCAAGGCCATTGATGAGGGGAAGGTGGTCCACACAGCCTACCTGGACCTTACAAAAGCTTTCGATACAATATCCCACTCGGGCATTTTAGATAAGCTCACCAGCTTAAATATAAACCCCTATGTCACTAGATGGGTTGCAAACTGGCTCAAGGACAGAACCCACATGGTTAGAATTGCTGGAGCCATGTCAGACTCCAAACCAGTTACAAGTGGCGTCCCCCAAGGCTCAGTCCTGGGACCTGTCTTGTTCGGTATATATTTCTCGTTGGTACAGGCCAACACGGAAGGACTGTGGCTGACTAAGTTTGCAGATGACTGCAAACTGGGTGCCATAATCGACTCTCCAGCCGACACAAGCATCCTCCAAAAGGGCCTCATAGAAACAGACAACTGGTGCCAGAGCCATGGCCTCAAGCTAAACGCCAAAAAGTGTATAGTCATCCCCTTTGGCAAAAACAAAGTGCCCACAAATTACCACATAGGTGGTAATCCATTAAGTACAGAAGAAGTAATTAGGGACCTGGGGACCCAAGTTGATAGCAATCTCTCATTTGACAACCACGTGGCCAAAGTGGTTAGAAAAACATTTTATATAGCCCACCTAATCATGAAGGGATTCACATCTAGATCAGGGAGGTCATCGTGCCTCTTTACTCAACCCTCATCAGGCCCATAACTGAGTACAATGCCCCTTTTGGGATGTACCTTACCAGACACCTGCAGCAACTGGAAAGACCCCAAAAGTACCTCACCAAGAGGATCATAGAGCTCAAACAGATGCCATATGCTGCCCGGTTAAAGAAACTCCAGCTCTACTCAGTGGCATACTGCCTGCTCAGAGGTGATCTGTGCCTGACGTATAAAGCCATATCCAACCTGGAATTAATGGACATGCTGCACCTCAGAAAATCCAAATCCCATCGAGCTACACGCTCGAGAGACTTGAACCTCAGCACCAAAATAAATAGGACGTGCTGGAGGGACAGATTCATAACCCAGAGGCTCCCTTCACTCTGGAATAAAATCCCAGTCCAGGTTAGGCAGAGTCCCTCATTGACTCTCTTCAAGAGGAATCTTGATGAGTGGATGGGAGATCATAGGTTTACCCCGGGTACCACTTCTGTGTCACTGTTAGACAGAGGCACAGTATACTAACCTCGAAAAAGGGCATAGCAAAATTAATTTAAAATGGGTGGCGAAAGCCAAACACACTCTGGCTAGGCTTATAAATGCCCTAGGGCAGATAGCCTAGTATGAACCTATGAACCTATGAACCAATGAATCATAGGAGGTTAGAAAGGATTAGGAAGAGATATTGGATAAGCAATTCACAAAGAAACAATAGGACAATATATGTATGTTGCCCATATATGTAACAAAATCTAGAAGATTTAGGATTTTTCCCTGGAAACTTTGCATAGAATTTTATATACCCCAAGTAGATTACAGAGCATTTTTCCTCAGGCAGACAGCAAATGTTGGAGGTGTGACAGGGAAGAAAGAGTTCATTAGGAACATGGGAGTGCAGTGAGTTGGTGGGCTTTAAGGATTCATTGTGGGATGCACTGTCGGAGATGTTGGATGGGCAGATAGGTCTGATGAGGGAGATGGTTTTTCTGAGCTATTATACAGAATCGGACTTGCCTAAGCATTGCTGTGTCTAATAATGGTGACTGCCAAAAAAGCAATTACTAGGAAATGGAAATCAAAATCTAAACCAACTATACTAGAAGTAGTGAATATAATAACAAAGATAAAACAACTGGAAATGAGATATTTAGAAAAGGGTAGGAGCAAACTACATAGGAAAAAATGTGAATTGTGTGAACAATACATACAAAGGTGGGATGAGGTTTAAAAGGTGGCAGGACTTAAATGAGCTATGTGATGTTTGAAAAAGATTGGGTAGATCGTAAGTGATGTATAATGTTTGCAAATGGGAGTGTCTCAGTATGGTGTGTGATATAAAATGCTTGCGACTAGAATTGTGTTGGCGTGGTTTGTTTTTATTTGTATAAATGTATGCTTGCCTATGTCGTAAGTGATGGTTTAACAAAGATGTTATATGTGAAGTAAAATGTTTATGTTAATTATAGTGTGATTACTTTTACATGAATGTAAATTTGCATATGTAACAAGTGATAATTAAATAAAGGTGTTTGAAAAAAAACTCAGTAGTTTACACAAGTGGATGACATCAACAGGCCGTGTGGGAGAGCAGATGTTGGGAGGCCTGCATAGGTTCATAGCTTCATAGGTTCATAGGAAGTTACCAGCCTAATGGCCCTAGGGTGTTTACAAGTCTAGGGGTCCAAAAAAACACAAGAACCCTTTTTGAGCATAGCTAGATGGTCATTGTTAGAGCAATTTTTTGAGCAGCACCAACTGGTCCTGTCCATGAGGGACATAGGTGCCACCCCAGGGGTGATTTTACAATCACCTATCCAGTTGTCAAGGTTGCACTTGAAGAGGGTTATTGAGGAGCACTGCTTCACATGCTGTGGAAGCCTATTACAGAATAGTGTCAATCTCTGCGGGATATATCTGTCTCCCCAGTATGATGTTCTGTTTATGTCACAACCTAGGTTGGGAACCCTAGAGCAAGTTATTCTTGTCCCATTGGATTTGCAGATGCCCAACATTTCCAATAGGACAAGGTCTGAGACTGCTCTGTAGGCCAGGCATAGGTCACCTCTCAGCAGCCTGCATGATACTGAGTACAGTGAAAGGTCTACCAGTCTTTCCTTGTATGTCATGTTTTGGAGGCCCTGGATTTTCCCAGTCACAAACGTCTGTGTTTTCTCCAATTGCTGCGGGTGTCTGGTAAGGTACAGACAGAAGTGAAAATTGTACTCAGTTAGTGGTTCTATAAGGGTAGAGTACAGCAGAGCTATGACCTCCCTGGTCCTGGATGTGATGTCATATGTATGAGGTACACAATATGGAATATGTCTCACCACTATGGACACATAGTGATTAAGTGGAGATTGCTATCAACATGTGTTCTAAAGTCTAGCAGCACTGTGTTTGAGCTTATAGTCATGCTATGTATAACATAAGTGGCAGGGGTACTTCATTTCTAAAGGGGACAATGAGGCATTGTTTGCCTTAAGTTTTAGTTCATGAGTTTGGCACCAATCATTTGTCAGTGTCAGCCCCTTCTGTAATATGTTACCATCATTGGGGGACTCTATATGAGTACGTCCATTTAACAGTCATCTGCAAACTTGGTAAAGCACAGGCCATCTACTGTTCCCTGAGCTTCAGAGAAATAGTTTACAATCAGTTGAGTGTCTAGCACAGATCCTTGTGGTATTCCACTGATAAGTGAACTAGTGGTGCAGGTGTTGTCCCCAATTTTGACAGTGTGTACTGTCGGTGTGCCATTTGGCTATCCGTCTAGTAATGTATGGCTTAATTCCCAACTGGGAGATTTTCACCATGAGACATGAATGGGGGATAGTGTCAAAGGCCTTGGAAACTCAACATAGGTGATATGTCCTGTTATCCCTCATCCAGGTCTTTGGGGGTCAGTGTCAAAGAAGTCCACTAGGTATAATAAGCAAGATCCCCTTGACAAAAATAGAATGGGTCAGGTCAAGTGTGTTGAAGGTCATCTATGTCCCTGTAGGTAAGGTTCATGCTGAGAACTTCCCTAGCCTTGCAGATAAGGCTTTTTAGGATTATGGGTCAATAGTTGTAGACCTGCATGTTACCAGATTGATGTGCATTGCATATCACACAACACTGGATATTACATTCTGTAGTATAGGTGATATATGTGGGGGAAAAGTACTGAAACACCAGAGTTGCAGTGCCTGGGAGAGGCAACACATGGCTGTATTGTAAATATTTGACATACTGTAAGATAGGGCCTTCAGTTTGTTATGTTTATGTATGTAATTTCATATCATAGACAGGAAATGGACAGCAAACATCAGTAATACATAATATTTACTTTTCCATACCATGGCTTAGCATGGTGAGCAGCAGGTTTGAGCGATGGGTGACAAAGTGTCCAAGCATGCGAGATGCACATTAACAATACTATTTATGTTTGTGCATAGCTAAGCAGTGCACAAATGAGAGCCACACTGCTAAAGTTTGGGAGTTAGTATTGACTCTATGAAACACACCTGCTGCTTAATTGACTTTGTGGCAGCACATGTTAATGCACTGATACATGCTACTAGGGTCAACTCCAGGTGTATTTAATACTTTAAATACTTTTCAATAAATATTGATAATGCAATGACATGAATTCTTTATAGAGTATGTGTAGCTGTGTGTTGACATAGAGCAGCAGGGTTAAGCGGCATTACCTGGAGGTAACTATAGCAGTTTGCCACTGCTCACCATTGCTGCTCTTTGTTTTGGGATGTCACCTCCGTACAAACATGGAGCCCAAAAAGTGAAGGGATCCATTGCTTTTCCTGCTACTTATGTGTGTTGTGTCAGAAAAATGGGATAAATAGAAAAGTGGTGAAATGGGGAGCAAGCATGGGGAAGAACAAAGGGAATGCAGTACAGGAATGTGCAGGAGGGAGGTAGGAAAGAACCATAGCTATACATTTCTTTAATAGTGTAAACTGAAAACATGTGCAGAATATTAACTGAATTTGGACTGCCACCTCCACAAAGTGGAGTGACTACAATGCAATCATATTGTATAGACAACTGGACCAAATTAAGTATGTCAAGATGACACATGAGTGAAATGGAGAGCTATGAATGGGACATTTTTTGGGGGGGACAGGTGTCCATTTATTTTTTTATTTGAGAGAGAGAGAGAGAGAGGAATGTTGGGGAAAGGACATAGGTATGGCTGGGTCAGGTAAGTTGGGTAGGTGAGGAAGCAACTGCAGACAGACAAGAAAAACAATAAAAACAACAGTGATGGTGATGGATACAAATGGTTGGGGGGATAACATGATTGGGTTGAGGGTGGGAACAATCTGGGCCCATGGCCATCAAGCTTGGAGACAGTGAGAATTTTGTCCTCAACCACTGGACTGTCATCACTGTCACCTAATTCCACAGGTGGCTTGAGTGCTTGAAGTCTCCTTCTCATCCTACAGAACATGAGGGAGAGCAGCCTCTCCATCCAGAATAGGAGCCACCAGTGGTCTGGTGCACCACCCTATGCACCATCTGTGGGAACTCGCTGTGGGTGATGAAATCACCACCTTCTCCACTGCTCCTGGAGGGTACCACTGGACCAACCTCCAGGGCAGGACTACTTGAGGGTGCAGGTAGTACAGTAACAGCAGAGGCAGTGCTGCCAAATTGGCTCCTAGACATGCTGGGCATCAATGCTGGAGCCAGTGGAGCAGGGGCAGGCTGATTCAATGGGGCTGGATTACCTCTCTGTGCTGTGGAGCATTTAGTGATGTGATACACATGGATGATATGGACACACTTTGATGACACATAAAAATAAAAAAATAAAATAAAATAAAAATATGTTTAAAAATAAAATAAAAATATACTTTTAAACATAAAATAAAATAGAAATAAAATAAAACAATATATTTTAAATATAAAATAAAATAAAAATACAGAAAATAAAAAAGAAAGATAAGGGTTGGGCTGAGAGAAAAAGGAGATAAAATCAGTACCATCATATGTGATGTATAATGCATTACTACAATTATATACCTCTATTATCTTAACTTTTGCATTTAAGTATACCTCCTAACAGATACAGACTATATTATAGACTGCTGCAAGTAATCCTTGAAATGTGCATATATTGCACATATGTGCATTCCAGTTATACAGATTACAGTTTACAGCAGGGCATTTGTGCCAGCGGTATAGAGTTTTTAATTTAATTTTAATATTCCTGAAGAAATAACAGTATTGTACAGTTGTGAATTATGATATTTGAACCCACAACCTCTGACTAAGGTCTAATATTGGACTCTTACAATTTGTTTGTGCTACAAACTAATACATGCATACTTGCTTTTACAGTTTGGATACGCATGCTCAATTTGATACAACTATATAAAATACCAAAAAAGTTATCTTTAACTTGCATTGCTACAACACTTCTCCTCTGCTACATACATACCACTTGCTTCCCTCAGGCTCTCCAATTGAGTTTCATAGGCCCGGAAATTGAACTCTCAATATCTGGCAGCTGGGGAAAAAATAGAAAAGAACAGAAGAGCATTATGCATACCTGTTTTGCCAATATTAAGCTTTCTAAGTCTTATAAGTACACTCTTTAGTTGAGACTTACCCAGCTTTGGGATGTCCGCAGTCCTAACTTCCTCCAACCAACGGTCAAGAGTATCCCTCTTCCTCCTCTTTAGGTCATTAAAATGATGCCTACATTGCTCTCCAGTGCATGGGATACCAGTGGCACTGGATACAGTCTGGGCTAAACTATTCCAAATCTCAGACTTGTACTGGGAGCCAGAATAGACAACCTGTAGAAGCCTGTGACTGTAGTGATTTACTAGGAGCCCAATAAGTATCCTAAACTTCTGGACACCTCACCTCTGTGCCCAAAATCTGGCTCCTTCTCCAATAATGCCAACCATGTCTACCAGAAGACCTAGGGCAATGGGGACTTATGCTTTCCTGACAATTCCACTTATCACGTTGATTGGAATATGCACACCCAAACAACACATTTGCATGATGGTAAGTGGATAGCAGCAGTGCCAAACAGTGAGGAATGAAACAATTGCAAATAAAAGGCTAATCTGACACCTGACCTTAGTTTGAGGGTTGTCTACTGATGTAGCCTGGAAATATATATTGGAAATTGGAAGGTAACTGTTAGTTGAGTTAGGTTTGCATACATACATTGTGAGCATAACTGTAATGACCTGACACATTTGTTTTTACCTTTTTGCACTGAGAAAATTGTTTTTTACACTGTGGAATGCAGACCTAGGCATAAAGGACAAAACATTTTCTTCAACACTGTTGATTTTTCATCTTTGCCACAGAAGAAGTACTGCTCAGACATATTCAAGAATCAGACTTAAATACAAGTAACAATATGAGCTGTTGGACATGCATGTGTGTGACCTGACAAGGTTATGGGATATAGAGGCAGCTATGTATGTATCTCAGGCAAATGTGAAGGCCATGCAAGTCCATATAGCAGAATTATACTTACATAGGTTCATAGGTGTGTATTAGGCTAATGGCCCTGGGACCTTTACAAGCCTAGCCCATAGGATTACCCTGGCATCATACCACCAACCCTTAGTTCCTAGTGCCTTTGTCGAGTAGAGCCACTGGAATTATTCCCATCCACTCATCAAGATTTCTTTCGATGAGGGCCAGTGAGGTGTTCTGTTTTACATGTATGGGAAGTCTATTCCATAGCATGGGCAGTCTCTGGGTTATGAACCTGTCCCTCCAGCACATTCTGTTGATTGTGATAATGAGGTTGAAGTCTCTGGAGCATGTGGTGTGCAGGGATTGGGATATCTTTTGATGTAGCATTTCTAACAGAGCTGGGTCAGACATGGCCTTGTAAGTCAAGTAGAGGTCTCCTCTAAGTAGATGATATGGGACAGAGAATAGCTGGAGTTTTTCTAGTCTGTCCATATAGGACAAGTGTTTAAGGACTAGGATCCTCTTTGTGAGGTACTTTTGCAGCCTCTCCAGTTGTTGCAGGTGTCTAGTGAGGTACATGCCAAATGGGGCACTGTACTCAATAATTGGCCTAATGAGGGAAGAGTAGAGGGAGACAATGACCTCTTTCTTCCTGGATGCAAAACCCTTAGTAAAGAGACGTGCCACACAGAAGGACTTTCTGACCACAGTGACAATGTGGTGATCAAAAGAGAGGTTGCTATCAAGCTGTCTTCCCAGATCTCTTATAACACCTTCTGTGTTCAGTGGACTACCATCCATTACAGACATATAGTACACAGTATACCCTTAGTCATACATCTGATAACACAATAATATTGTCTCATACCTCATACATATAATTCATATCAGCTCACTATCTAAAGTGTTGTAAGTGAGAGTGAATATAGTGGGAAGTGGAGCAACAGTAAAAGTGTATGGAATATCCTATATTAGAATCCAAGACCATGTGTATGGCAGTCTTACACTTACACCTGTTGCCACAAGAAAGTTGAAATAACAGTTGTCAGTGTTTCAGTTCATTGCTATAAACTGCACTGTCACAACAGTAAAAAAAAGTTGCACACCCTGTACTAGTACCCAGGACCATCTGTACTCCAGCCCTACATTTACACATGCTGCCACAGGACTAGTTACACGACATTCAATAATTTATTAACTATTGTTAAGGTCTCTCTGTTAACTGCCATGCAGTGCAGCTTAATGAGTTTGTGATGTGCCCACTAGAATTAATTGAATATATCTGTTTTTTATTTTTGGCTGTTTGGGTCCTGGCGGCTTCCTGGTTGGTTCAGGTGTCCAGTTTTCACACTGCTGACCTTTGTGCAAACATAATAAGCAGAGGCAAACCCACCATTGATTTTCTCCTTTCCTGTGATTGCCCTAAGCTCTGCATCTCACAAACACTGACCCACACACAAAAAAAATTAAAAAACAAGACAGAAAAGGGAAAAAAGACAAAAAATGGACAGGTAGTTGAAATGAGAAAAATCAGTCTATGACATACACACTAGAAAATTATGGTTCACATGAGATATGTCTATAGCGATCTGGATTTGAACTCTCACTCCAATGAACCTTCAGAGCACAGGATGGGTGTCTTATCCCTCTTTGCCACACAAACAACTTTGCAGCAAGGAACTGAAATCATTCTGCACACAACCAACTGCAGCATAATCTACAGTAATATGAAATCATACAACTGTTATTTGTACATTTATTATTTTTGGATGTAGCTCACTTAGTGACCACACAATCTGTTATGATTATTGCTTGCAAATACATAGCTCTGTCTTACCTCTCTGGGTTTTTTGGTCATTCTTCAGTTATAACTGCCTTATATTTTAGGAACAGTAAAGGCAAGCACACAACAGCTCCTTTAATTAGTTAAACAACATCACGTGCTGTATGCTGTCTGATATATAATTGAATTAGCCTGATTATTTCTGGATACTGGCTTACTTAAGATCCAAGTGTATACATAATAGCTGCACTAGTATATCTGTCAGCATTGCCAGCCGTTAAAGTGGTAATTCACTGTCTGCTTAAAATGCTTTATGGTTACAGCAAAGGCTGTCTACAATATAGCATAGAGACTCCCGCTTGCATTGGATATAGCTTATTAATGTTATGATTAGATAGAATGTTGATGACTACATCCTGTACTTATCAGATAAAACTTGATAGTTAAGTTCTTGTAACCCACTTTTTGTGTGGACAACATTTGGCTTTGGTTATCAGTCTAAATAACTGCAAATTAAGATTCTGCTTGACCTGCGGGGGTAAACAGAGTTGGAGATATATCCAGCCTCATCTCATTGTACTGAGACATTTAAATGTACTCTCAGATACCATAGCTCCACATGGCTTACTGTTTCATGGATATTTCTACAGGTTTGGGACTTTGCAGTTTCTAAATTGGTCTTGCTGTTTGATGACTGTGCTGTTTAAGTAAGATAAGTGAACACTTCCTGAACTGTTTTTTTTTGCTGTTTATAAGGTAAAGCTGCTTAAATGTAACACCTGAATTACCTTGCTGTGCTAGAGCCTTGTATACCATGGTAGTAGTGCAAAAACAAAAAGAAAGCAATTTTTGAACAAAAAGCCTGTCCTAGCCTGTATGCAAAACAGCCTGAGTACTAAATATCTCTTTCCCTCCTCCAGACCATTCATAACCAATATTTAAGGGTTCCCCCCTCCCATCAAATACCTACATTAGTTAAGAAGAATCGCCCAGAAAATACCGTGGACCCAGCAAAGACGTTTGAGAGAACTATAGCCTGAAAATAGTGAATGTATGTTAACTTTCTTGGTTTAGTGTACTTATAGTGTACTCCCTTAAGGACAGCTGACTGACTTTAGTGTGGTCAAACACTGCATCACAGATTAGCAGCAGCATCACCTCCCCCATATATCTGTTACCTTCTTAGTTATACTGCACTCCTTGTCCTCTATAATTTAGAGTGCACCTTTGCCACTTCTTACCCATCCTGCCCACACTCCAGCTCCGTGAATTACACAACACATCTCTGATATACTGACTATTTTGTTTGAATTTAGTCTAAGGTCACTTAACTGCCACATAACTACCTTCCACCCATATAGGATACATATTGCAGTAATAGGCTCTCTTTCACATAACACTGATAGTCTCCCAAACTCTCCATTGTCTTGGACTACTGGCTCTGCCCAGCTCCGTTCACTATGCTCACTCTGCTCCCCTACCCTACCCCCATTTCCACCCACCCCCATATCAATTACATTTATAGTTAGACACCACACCCTCTATCAGTTCCTTCCCACCCAATTAAAGTTTCCACCACACATATCACTTACAAACCAACACCCTTCACCACACCCTTACTATCATTCATTATTAGTATATCAAACCCACTTACTTTAAGATACTACCCTTAAACACTCTTCACCAAACATGATGAACTATAAACAACAGTCCCACTTAATAAAAGCACTACTCTACCTATGTACTATCATCACCTTTCTCCTGCTCTCCTACCTCTCCTCTTACCACACTCCACTACATATCAGTACCCCCAACAATGGCAAACCGAACCTCTATCCACTCCCCTGAACTTTGTAACTTCCCTTTCACACCACTAGACCTCACTTCCTCTAGATCAGTCTCTTACTCCCACTACAAACTGTCAGTCAGAACTAACCCTCACTCCTCATTAAAGCATACTAAACTACTGCACAAACTAAACTGTATCTTCACCTACTCCACAAACTCATTCGCTGTGGTGACATTCACCCTAATCCAGGGCCCACCACAACACTCTACACAGACTCTAATCAGCCAAACCCCCTGTACTATAGACTTACCTCCTCTGTCCTCTTCATTAACATAAATGCAAGAAGTATACTTAACAAAATCCAGGACCTTCATGCCCTTCTAGCTTTATATAAACCAGAAATAGCAGTGCTAACTGAAACATGGCTTAAACCACAACACCAAAATAATGAGATTACAGCCCCTGGCAATAACATAATACTCAGAAATAGAGTAGAGAAAAAGGGAGGTGGCATAGCGATATTGTTCCAAAATCATCTCACCATTGAACAAATTGATTATAATGCCCAAGAAATCAAAGATGTTGAACTAATCCTTGCCAAATTAAAACTAAACTCAAACATATCATTATTGCAGGTGGCTACATTCCACCAGGATATAACACTACTATAATGGAAAACCTGCTAAACTGGATCTCAAACGCCATGCCACAAAAAACTGTACTATTAAGTGACTTCAATATTGACTGGCTGAACTGGTCTAGTCACACTCCACCTACCCACATTAACCTTCATAGATTTACCCAACTTATATCCACCCCAACCAGAACAGACAAAACCTCAAAACGCGAATCCATCTTAGACTGGATTCTGTTATCTGACCCCACTCTAGCATGGTACTCTGGCTGTCTACCTGACAGTCTAAGTGATCATAAACCAACCTACCTAATTTGGAACAGACCCCATTACATAAGCCAACCCAACCTCAGAGTAATATGTAACAAAAAGATCTTTAAAACAACTGACTTCATCAATTCACTACAAAGCTGTAACTGGACACCCCTAAAACTACTATCTCTAGATGATGCCGTACAGTACTTTAACTCCACTTTCCTGCAAATCCTAAACTGTCATGCCCCCTTCAGAACTATAAGACTAAAAGCTAACGATGCTCCATGGCAAACTAAAGATACTAAGACTACAATGAAAGAGAGGGATCAGGCCTGGAGTCAATATCAAAAGAACAAAACCAGTAATCTGAGGCAAACCTACCAAGAACTTCGGAACAAAGCCAAAAAACAAATCTAACTAGACAAAAGTAACTACTACAAAAACATGCAGGAAAAATATGCTAAGAACCCTAAAAAATTTTGGGCTACAATAAATCACATTATCCACCCAGGTAAAGCCACCACCCCAATCCCAGTACTACCAAACAACCATGACAACATTCCCACACAATTTAACAAGTTTTTTACCAAAACAGTCCAAACCCTTATCAATGCCCTCAATACCACTAGCAGCCCTATACCAGGTGCTAGCAAAACCCACCCTACTACTCAAAACAATACCACCAACTTTTCCCTGCACCCTCTACCCACTAAAATTATTTCAAAGCTCCTTAAGAAACTCAAACCAACCACACTAGCTGCTGACACCCTACCAGCCGAATTCCTTAAGATAGCAGTAGACACCATAGCCTATCCCGTGTCCATCCTCATAAACAGATCACTTGCAGAATTCAAAGTCCCCACCCTGTGGAAAACATCACACATTATTCCACTGCACAAAGGGGGCAACTCCTTAGAACTCACCAACTACCACCCAATCGCAATATCTCACCTCCATCCAAGATATTAGAGAGAGTTGTACATTCCCAACTACTTCTGCACCTCTTACAAAACAACTTAATCTCCAAAACCCAGCATGGCTTTAGACCATCCCACAGCACCACCACAGCATTACTATCATTTACAGATATAGTTAACCACAATAGAAACAAGGGACTATTTGTATCTTCCATTTTCTTAGACTTTGACATGGTAGACCATAATATTCTTCTCCAAACTTTATCTACCATAAGCCTCAGCCCCTCCACTATATCATGGTTTACTAGCTACTTATCTGGTTGACAGGAGGCAGTCCTATGGCATGACCAGCTGTCCCTCCTGCGACCAGTATCCATAGGTGTTCCTCAAGGATCCATCCTTGGCCCACTATTGTTCTCACTATTCACCAATCAAATCAATTCCTCCTCACTCACAGCATCAGTAGTACAATACACAGATGACACCACCCTTATAAGTGCCACCCCTCACATTAAAGGAACTGCAAATCCTCACCCAAAACACTTTTACTCTGGCCGAAACATGGTTCACAAACATCAAACTTATTCTTAACCCCCAAAAAACTAAATTAATTATTTTCGGCCCAGGTAATGCCCCCCCCCAACAACACTTTCACCATTCACTCCGAAGATAACATTCAAATCACTCCAACTGCACATACTAAACTGTTAGGTGTAGAAATAAACAATAACCTCAAATTTGACATCCATTTAGCACAAACCATTAAGAAAGTTAATAAAAAACTAGGACTTTTCTATAGGAACAAATACTTTATAACTAAACAAACCAAAGCTACTATTGCAAGAACTCATCTCTTATCCATCCTTCCCTATGCCTCTCTCATCCTTACTAATCTCTGCCAGAGTGATCTGAACAAAATGGAATCTTGTTATAACAAAATAGCCAAGTTCGCTACTGAAACCTCATACAAATCCCACCACTGTCTCGGCCTTAACCAACTCAATTGGCTCAAGCCACCTCAACTACTTCTGTTTAATCAACTCACAATAGCTCATAATCTCTTCTACCTTCCAGAAAAAAAACCTTCACTTCAAAATATAATTAACCCCCACATCCCTACAAGAGCCTTACAATCTAGTTCTCAGAACCTAATAAGCATTATCAGACACAAAAATGATGTTGGAAAATCTCTCTTTGCCTGCACTATTGCCAGAATCTGGAACTCACTACCTAGCCAAATAACCTCCACTACCTCCACTAGTCAATTTAAGAAACTCCTGAGAACCTACTTCTCAAACAATTGCCTTTGTTTATGCTACTCCCCAGGTTAATTTGCACCAATACCATGTTCAAGGATTCTACTAAAGGTCCCCTAATTCCTTTCACTGTAAAGCTTGATAATCACTGGTTATTTCTATAGCAAAATATTGAGAGTACTCATAACTTGGAAAGAAAAAAAAAAACATTTTTCTTGTGTGTTTATATTTTATATTCTATATAAACCCTACTACTAGAATGCTGTATGCTGACTTTACTAAAGGAATTGTTAATCTGTACATAATGTATGTTTCTATGGAACCTATATCTCTGCAAGATATTCTTTTGTAATTTCTTTAAGACATGCTATTGGAGCTTTTCTCCCCGGGCCTCCGCTAAAAATGGATATGTGTCCAGTCAGACTTTCCCGGTTAACAAATGTAAAATAAAATAAATAAATAAAAATTATCTGACCAGTAATCTGAGACATGAAGTCTGTAAGTCATTCTATATCACTGATCTTAAAATGTGTGAGGATATTAACTAGAAATAATAACATATGCAGTTGCCAACACATGAAGGGCAGCTTAGATGTTAAGGAACACAACCTGTGAATTGTGTGCTGCTTACTTATGTTTCAACCTTACATCTAACACTTTGTAGATCTAACTTGACGCACCCACTGGATGTAAGGCAGCCTGCATTACTATTGTGTTTTCCTTCTCCCAACCAGTATCATTCACAGTTGCAATCCATTAAAAACAAACACTGAGGAAGTGCCTGCACTATGTTTACATCTCCTACACTGATCCAGATATTTGGGATTCAGCAATTCTAATCAGTCCACACCTCATTTGCATCCTCACATTGCTAAGAGCCCTGAATTTATACCATTATAAAAAAGGCAACTATGTAGCTAGGCAAACTGATGGTGAGGAGACTTGTTTATGTGAAGAAGACTGAGCATATGCTATTTCTTTGGGATATAGCTGCACAGAGAATTTTCTGAACTTGAGAAGGTATGCTGGCATTTTGTCAGCTGCATACTGCATATGCTGGAATATGCTTTAAAAAAATCTTTAGCAAAGAATTTTACACTTTTATCTATATGCATTACTTAGAAGTGTACTGATGCAATCGGCATGTTTGTCAAGGCATTTCACAGGTAACATGATTGCCAATACCCTAAAATAGAATGCTCTGTGATAAATATGTACAAACATTTTAGTGACAGTTCATTTGGTAGCACTTTTAGCATTTCAATGATGGTTTGTTAGCAAAATGTGTCATTTGCCTGTTCTTTTTTTTTTTTTGGGGGGGGGAGCTGAGTTGCTGTCATGGCATAAACAAGGATATGTTGCTATTGTTATTCTCCATTTTTGCATCCAGCCTGTTGTTCGTATTTCACATCTCTAGACTATTTTATGTTTCTCCACTGGTTAATACTGAGAAGCTACCTTTTTTGTTTAATCTAGGAGCAGTTATTTTGTAGTTACGTGATACTTATGTGTATTATCCTTCTGTTGCCTTTTAGGACACCTAAGAGTATGTCACCCAGGTGTGTCAATCTTCAGAGACTCCTCTTCACTGATGCTGAGAATCATGTGTAGTGGATGCCTTTAGGCAACATGGCGCCTTCCTGCTTGAAAGGGGACAGGGAGATATGGCATGCAGAATGCAAATTTGGCACCAGATTGTGGATGACGTGAATGCTGTGAGTGGCCACAGCAGGACATATGAGCAGGTGCACCTTAGGGCCACTGACTTGATCACATCTGCATGAAGGAGAGCAGCTGCAGTGAGCTGTGAACAGGTGGTTGCTGGGGAAGGGTCTGCTATGGAGTCACCACTAACACCAAATGAATAATTCCTGGCCACTGTCAGGGATCCAGACAGCTCCAAGGAGAGTGCAGAACAGCATATACTGGACATCAGTGCCACAGTGTTAGGGACTACAAGCATGTCCCAGGAGGAGCTTCCCAGTAGGCTTTGGTATCTCAACAGCTGAATACTGTTTTATACTAAAACAACTGAAATCAATACATTATTTCTGTATCACAAGATTTTTTTGGGGGGATTGAAGATTTCTACAGTTAACACATTCTGATTGATTAGCTTAGGTTGGAGATGTCAGACAAGTTCTTGTTGAAAGTATAGTTAATGGACATATAAAGGGGTAAAGGTATTAACCCCTGTGTTACTATTAAATGTGATGATGTTGCCCTTATGTTTTGCTTAACTTCTTCCAGGACCATCTGGCTTGCAGAGGAGAATCTCATCTGCAGATTGTAAGCCAAACATTTTTATGTCAGTGCTGCTGAGCAATCAAAAGACATGTTTTAGTGTATGATATTGATGTCAGGTCTGTTGTGTGTACTGCTGTACTGTCTGTAATAGTTGAAGCATGTTTGTTAGCATATATTGGACTATAGTATCATAGGTATTCATTTTTTTCCTGTATTTGTTGCTTTTCATCACAGGTGATCATGAAAGTGGTAATGTGGGACATCTGCCACCTGATGTCAGTATATCAGCAGACTCTGATGATGATGGTAACACATTCAGAAGGTGCAGAGGTTGAATCTGACACTGAGGTTGACATATAGCCATCCCTTGCAATTCCACTTGACACAGCCAGTAGGCCTGCACCTATCCATTCCAGTGAAACCACAGATATTGGACAGGTGGAGGGCAAGACAATTGATCATGGAACTGTTGTTACTGTGGCTTCAGTACCTGTTTACTCTGGCTGTAGTCAAAGTGCGGGCAAAGTGCCATGCAGGAGGGTTGTTAGGGGTTCTCAGAGGAGGCCTGCTGTCCCTTCTCCACCTGATCCAGATGTCTCTTCCCGTGCCACTCAACATATTTTTAGGGCTATCATGGAGGCACAGGCATGTTCCCATAGGTGCTCTGGACAAATGCTCAGGGTTGTAGATGTGGCACAGGCTGACATGGATGACCTCCTCCACTGTGTTGCTGATTCAGTGGATCAGATGAATGACACATTGGAATTTGGGGTGTCTGTAATGGAACGAGGCATGTCTGTCATGGAATGAGCACTGTCTGTGATGCAATGTCTGCTGGGAGGGGAATGGCATCCTCGTTGGCATAGTCAGCCATATAAGCTGCTGTTAGCCAATGTGGCTGTGCCTGATCATGCTCTCATAGTGGCAGTACTTCCACTACTCTGTCAATGGGTGAGCTGTCCACACCCAGACATGGCAGGTCATGGGACCATGGTCTTTGACATCCCCGTGAAGGGAGCTCATCCAGCAGACATCAGTCACATTCAGGTAGCAACAGTGCATCTGACTGTGGGTGTGGACATGCCAGTGCAACTGCTGGCACAGTCAGTTCTCTTGGTCAGGGACAACAATGATAAACTGCCACCTCTACCATGTACGGCTCACACATGTCTGACATACAAAGACATGGAGCTAACAGAGCTTGGCTGTGTTCATGCAGACATTCACACACCAATTTCACTTAGGGGACTCCTACAGACACACACACAACACTTACATGGTTCAGACATGCAGCTTTAAACTCATTTTGCCTCACTGGCCATTTGTTGTTTTATCCAAATGTCTGCCTGCTTCTCTTTCTTACTCACATGCACTGACTAACCTTTTGTGTCAGCCTAGGCTTTCTGCCACCCCACACACAACACCCTCTGCAAGTGATGATGACTGTGCCATATCCCTGTTTTTTATCTGTTGGATTCAGGGATACATAAGCTTTGTGTCTGATGCTCAGGGTGCATAGCTGACTTAGTGCTTAGTATATCTGCATTTTTGGTGTTGAACTGTTAATTGTACCTTGGATTTATATTGGCCTTGGAAAGTTAGACAGTTGATAGCATCAAAATTTCCCAGCTTTACTATGAATGATCTTGTGAGGGTTGTGAAGTCAGAAACTGCAATGTGTATCATTACTTCTAACTTCTGTCTTTAATGATTTTTTAGTACAAATGTATGATGCTAAACGGAGGGCATGCAGTCACCATCAATACTTTTGAGAGGTATGACTGTGTGAATCGTTGATGCCTGAGGCCTACTACTTAATAACGGACACATATAAGTCAAATAGGTTTCTGCTGTCACATGTTAAGGTAATTTCTGTACAAATCTCCCACCTTTTAATTGCTTACAGTACCAAGTAATGACTCATTCATATTATTACACAATACACTCCAGGTTCAAGACTTACCTTACAAATGTAGCAGTTGCCACAGTTTTAGTTTAGGGCTGACTGTCTGATGCAATCAGGACACAGCCAATACATGGAGAGGTAAAGGCTGTGAGAGTTTCCGGACATCAATGTTACTATATGTATGTGTGTAGTAGGAAGGTTTTGGGCACCTAGGTGGTGAGTGAGTGTGCTATGCTTTGTCTCTTAGCCAATGCAAGGGCATATTGAGCATGCCTACACCCACAGCAGCTGGTGGTTCCCCCTCTGACTCTTTGTCTGCCTCTGGCTGTGGTGACCTTGTCATTATTGGTGGGATGTGTGCTCTTTACCCTTGCTGATCCTGTTGAAGATGTTTTCTCAGAATGATGTTGGGTAGCATGGCACATACTGTGAATATTTCAGTACGTCAGTGGATTGTACTACAAGGTTCTCCAAGAAGTATCTAGGCACTGAAACTGTGACTTCAGCAGCCTAAACACATGCTCTATGATGTTTCTGGTTTGAGTGTGTGTCTCATTATGGCGTTCGTCCGTGGTTGTGTGTGCCTCATTATGGCATTCTTCAGTGGGTGTGTGTGCATTTCTGATGGGTGTCATCAGCCATGGTTCCAGTGCATAACCTGCATCCCCCTGTAGATGACTCTATGTGATACCCCTCCCCCCAGCGAACATCTGGTACATTTGAGAAGTGCCAGATATGTGAGTTGTGGTAACTGCCAGGGTTGCCAGCATGCACGTTCAAGATGATTCCCTTGGCATTACATATGACTTGACAGTTAATAGAGTGTTTATGTAGAGCCTACCCTGTTCCCAGGGTGGTGTCTTAATTTCTATATGTGTGCAATCTATGGCACCCAGTACTTCAGGTTAGTGTGCTACATGGTAGAATTCCTGCATATGTATGGCCCTGTCCTCAAGAGTACAGGGAAAATATATGTGTTGTCACTGACATGTTGGAACATAGTGTCCAGGAATCAATATATTTTGGATGCTGATGTTTGTGACACCCCCCAGCATGTCCCCTATTAGACTCTGAAAGGTACCTGTAGGTAAGATTCTAAGTGCTACACATAACTTTGTCTCCAATGGGATGGGTTACCCTCAGTTGGCCATGGCTCTGAGTTGAGGACAACAGAGGTTGCAGACTTTCTGTAGTGTGTCCCTATCCACCTTGTAACACTCTACAATTTCCACATCATGTAGAATATGAAAAGTTAAAGGGGTCTGAAAACTCTTCTCCTTCTTGGCCTAGGTCTATTGGCAGCAGCAGCAGCATAGGCTTCAGCCTGTTGCACATACACATGGATTTAAGCAACAGCAGCTCCTAAAATTCTTTTTCTGTAGACTCCTTTCCATGGCTGCATTCCAATAAGTTTGGCATTTGCAGGGAAAACCAGCACTGAGTCTACATGGTTGCTTTATAGCTTGTTCAATAGCTCCACTGTGTTGGATTGGTTAATTAGCATGCAGTTCAGCTGCTTATGCTGTAATTAGCATACTACGGTGTTTACCTTGTTTGCGCAGTGGTGAGCATCTCTATACGGTGGTTACTGAATCTAAGCACATGGTAAAAATTGACTGTGTAGGTTTATTGAATTAGGCTGTTAATCTTAATTGCCACAATAATTCCTTTTAATCAGTCAAAGTTTCCCAGTTACCTCCTCATTGTATTTGAGGTACCTGTTCAAAAATAAGAAATAAAAACATGTTAAAATTAGGACATCTTGCACATGCTTGCTAAGGGCATTAGTTAAATCCTTTTTTGAATAATATAATTGTGTTTGCATATTCTTTGTCAAAACTGTCATAAGACAGACATGTGGCAATATAAACCAAACCCTTGGTTTCACATTGTACAACCAAGAGTTCTATTGTATTCTGGAACTGATTTACAGGTTGTATTATTAATAAACCTGCATCAGTTGCAACAACCACATTTCACCATTTTTCTAATTTTACCATGTGGCAATTCAAATATTTTTATTGCATTTACTCTCAAGTCTGTTTTTAAGACTGACATTGTTCTTATTAAAAAAAAGGGCATATCACCCACTGCCCAACTTGTAAATTGTTCCTTTATGGTTAAAGAACAATTATTACGAATGATGTTCCTTAAATATTCTTCCTTATTGCAGAAAGGCAAAATCGTGGCCATGTTATATAGCAGTTCCTCACCCTCGCTCTTATTAATTTTATTTTTCACTGAATCTGTTTTTCTAGGGTGGTAGAAAATTGTTGACCATTCTGATTTTAGTCTCAGCTACCAATTTATCAATTAATTCTTCAGGGTACCTTTTCTCTTTAAATATTGAAGACAAACCTATGCTTCTGTACTGAACAGGCCATTATCAGCATCAATCTAGAAGGTCTTGTGAGCTGATATTTTACCAGACCTGTCTTCTGCCATCTTGATTTTCACTAATATGTTAGATTCAAGTGTCCTTGAATTATTACTTTCTTTAAATTCACAACTAAAAATGCAGAGTATTACTATCAAATTGATATGAAAGTTAAAAAAATGTAGTTAAATTCAAATATAAAAAATAGTTCATTCTCACCACCTTCCTAATTTAAGAAAATACTTTCAAATAATGCAAATACAGTGAAATAGAGGACTTAAATGGACATTCTAACACAAAACATTTTTACCCATACTGCATCATATTACTTGTTTACACTAGTGCACATTTAGGATCGATTGCTGCTCCTTTTTTTCCGATGAAAATATTCACCTTTGAAGAACATAAAGTTATTGTCCAAAATAATATATCACATCCGGAAGGAAGCCATCATTGGAAATGACCTCATAAAACCATTCTAAACCAGTTTTATGTTGTATACTTGAAAAAGATCCATTACAATAACAGTTATCAAAAGTATTTGTTCATTCACAGTAACATCTGCCAACCATTCCGGGAATTTTGAGAAAACCATATTGTAGGTATTAATATCAAATTAACCATTAAAAATCAATAAAACCTTATTGATAAAACCTTCAGAAAACATATTTTCTGACAACATCAATTCTTTCATATGTAACATTAATAGAATTCTTGGACATTGGTTCATAAGCTTCATCATTCAATGACACACTTGAAGCATTTAAAACACAATTACCACTTCAACTGATTCAGCAACACTAACATTCATCAGTTTGAAGAACCAGTAAATCACTTAACATTTAGTGACTGAAACTGGCAAGGTCAATAATGTAGATTAGTTATGTATAGGCTTTAAAGCTGAAAAGCTTTGCAAATAGGGGCTTTGCTTCTTCCAAGGATTTGACTTGATATTTCAGTGATTTGTAACACTTGGAACTGAATATTAATCTGGATTAGATGTACAGAATGGAGAAAATTGCTGTCTTTTCAATTTGCATGGTAATGGGAGATCTTGCACAATTCTAATTTTATGGCCTCTCCATGAAAAATCTTGCTTGTTTTCGTATGGGTGTAGGGTAGTTGACACATCTTGGAAATTGAGAAGTTTTTGCGTAGACTAGTCTAAGAGTATCATTTGTTTGGTATTGCTTTAAGCTGTGATGATCTCTTTCAATTATAATGCTGGCAACTTCTTTTTTGTTGTCCAGCAGTTGGTCTATTATCACCTGAATAGTCTGGATTAATTCCATTTGAGTAATGTTTTCTGGTATACCTCTGAAGAATAATAAGTTGTTTCTGTGGCTTTGTGACTCTAAATCATCATCATCATCATCATCATCGACTCCCTTTTTCCCATTTTCTAGATGGAGTTGGGGTGTCATGTCACTTGTCACTATGTCTCCCTACTGAATGTCACTCTCTTAGTTTCTTTGACACTCATTCCTGACTGTCGTAAGGTCTTCTCTCACGCAGTCCATCCACCTCTTTGCTGTATGCCCTCATTTACTTTTTCCTTTTAACTGGCTGTCCCAAATCTTCTTCACCAGATTGTCTTCTGCTTTCCTACATGTGTGCCTGAACCACCGTAATCTGTTTTTATTTTTTTTTTATTTTATTTTACATTTGTTGACTGGGAAAGTCTGACTGGACACAGGTCCATTTTCAGCAGAGGCCCGGGGAGAAAAGCTCCAAACATTAATACAGAAAAAAGTCGCTAAAAACAGTCTCAAATATGGAAACATAGTACAAAACATGTTTACAAAAAGAAAAAAAAACACATTATAAATATATTACATATGAGGATAGGTAGGTCTTGGGAGAAGGCTCCCAGCCCTACTGCAGTTTAAAGGAGAAAGAATTAGTCATAAAGAAGTAAACAAAGCCATGTATGTTAAGAATAAATTAGAGATTGTAAAGGTTCACATTGTCTAACATATGTGGTAGTAATCTAATTCCCACTTAATTGTTTTTACAAGTTGGACTTGGGGAGAACCTTTTGATTCATAGCTGAATCCTAGCAACAGTGCAATGGTATGGACTAACCTGGGGAGTAAGTTCTCTTTCACCTTTTCTTTTTCTCTTTGACCTTTTCTGCAATTGGGGCTACTTTGGCTTCTGGTCTTATGTCCTCATTTCTTTGTCCATCCCACAGTAACAATAACTCTGAGAGTTTTTCCTTAATGGAGATTAAGTCTTTTTGGCTTGTAGTGATATTTTTTGGGTTTCCAATATATGGTCTTTGTAGTGTGCCATTCTTGTTTCCAATGTCTCCGTTATTGATGAAATAGATGACAGAGACTTTTTGATATCTGATGGGAGACTATAGCATCTACCATATTCTGCTAAGGAGTTATGGCAGATTTTAAATAGCAGTTACCAAAAGCATTTGTTCATTCACAGTAACATCTGCCAACCATTATGAAATCTACCAGTGATCATTTAAAACATAGACTTCATCCTTAAACAATGATTTTTTTTTTAAGTTGGAGTCAATCTGTGTGGCTAAACTTTCCATTTTAGAACCACATGAAGAGACAATTAGTCTAAGCTTTTGGGAACTTTTAGAGTACAAAATACTACAGGTATTAATGTCAATTTAATCATTAAAAATCAAATAAAACCTTATTGATAAAACCTTTAGAAAGCATATTTTCAGAACACATCAGTTTTTTGATACACAATACTAACAGAATTCTTGGATGTAAGTTCATAAGTTTCATTATTCAATACCACACTTGAAGTATTAAAAACATAATAACCAGAGTCCACTATGACTAAATCCCTACATTTATTCAGTTGCATAATCTGAACAGTTCTGTTGGACAACACTGACTCAAGCATTTGTTTTTCAGATGTTTCAAACTGAAACTCATGCACTTACTGTTCTTGTACAATTTCTCATGCCTTTCTTGCACGATTGCTCAAAAATAGCGAGCATTGGATTCAGTGGGGGGAGGGGTTAATAACACTCCTCGTTTTTTGGCTATTTTTGGAAAAGAATCATTACTTACTGTTTGGTAAAACATTAATTTTAAGTTTAACTTCCTTACAGAACATTTAAGTTTGATCAGTACTTCTGTAATTCTTGACTGGGTTGAATGTAAGACCCCTGGAAAATAAATACATAAAACCAGAGATGATGACTGAAAACATTTTTTTTCAATGATGTCTGTTACCCCCAAAACTTATACTACCTCCTCCATGAAAAGTTATGTGTCTGACCCTAGTGCTTGCTCAATTCCATTGTCTGACATTAACTATAAGGCTCCTGATTGGAGTAATGACCTGTCAATGTCTTGGACCTCCATATTTCAAAAAATAAACTGACTCAGTTTCATCCACATTGGTTGTATTCTCATGTCCTTGTTCCTCATAGCTTTTAGTGTTACCAAATGCCTCAAAAACAGTATTTCTAACACTTTTTTTGGCTTTAATGCCTGGAAGCAGGTACACCCACTTGTTCTTGTAATCATTCTTAACACGAATCAATTTCTTTTCCTTCCTGTTCTTGATAGATTCAAGTATAACAATTTTACCAAAAATACCATTGTAGTTATCTTCCAATGAATTAAAAACAAGGTCTTTGTAAATGAAGCATCCAATATGTCAATTTTCTGCATAAGTTCATCCAGTTGTGTATTATCGCCCCTAATTAATACCTCAATCAGTTTTAACACTGTTCTTTTGAATAGGGCCAATAATGTGTGATATAACCCGAGTCTCTCTAAGTTGTTTGGGAACTTCTATACCCACATTCTCTTAGGTACCATTCCACATTTCAAAGACTACTGAAAAAAGCATTGTCAAGTTGCAAGGATCTCAATGGCTTTTTTTCAAATTCTTTTAACTGTTCTCTCAATGTCTTAGATTTACACTCTATAGATTCATAGGTTCTACGAGGTGAAATACTGTTGTTAACTTGAAGCAAGATTTCAGGATTACCTCAAGACTCTAATGAAAATTGCCACCAGTCACTAGTTTAGTGTTAGACATAAGAATCTCAGAATTATTATGAGATACTTCAAAAGAATGGCTAACATCATTGACTGGTACATACTGTCTTCTATCAACAGAATTGGTTACTCCACCTGCACTATTGTTGGAAGCTTCTTGCAATGCACTGTCATACACTGCTTGTTATGGCAATTTTAATAATAACTTTGTTAAACTGTCTGGAATTAAAGAATTCTCTGTGTTAATCACCAAATCATTAGATGGCATTCCGGGCAGTAGGATCCACTAAAACACCAAAAGTCACTATAACCTAAGGTCTGAAAAGGTCTAAACATACAAAACTAAGAACTTGGTCAACAAAGGATAGATAGATAGAGGGGTAGCTAGATAGATTGATTGACTGAGTGACTGATTGATTGATTGATTGATTGATTGATTGATTTAATAAATAGTAGTGCATGCCTGCTTTTGTTTAAGAGGAAATATCTCAGTCCTGTTTTATCGTTTACAGTAAAATGTTTAGCGAATTATACATCAACAGTCAGTCACAGACTGCTTCTATGGTTTATTTTCTTTACTTAAGGACTTACATGCAGTTCAGCATTGACAACAGCTATGCCACTATTCTCTGGTCTGTACAGGACTTTTTAATGGTGTCATGCTTCTGGAGACTAAAATGTCACTTTTCTGGAGAAAGAAAAATAATTTTTACTGCTGATGTAATTACTACTCAGTACAGATATGTTTAGGTCCTTACTGCACAGAAGTCAAATAAAATTCATCTTGGCAGCCTGGCATATTCTAATGGTCACATATGCTTTTTGGTGGTGAATGTCAATACAAGTTCATGCCTGTGAAAATAGTGTGACATTTTATAATAAATCATTTGAACAACAAATCGTGTTCAGTTGTAAACTGTACTCAGGTTGTGTTTTTAGGTATGACAAGCACCTGGAATTTTTGAGTTCTAGGTTACAATTGCTTTCTCTGAGTAGTCAAGTATTTCAGGTACTTCAGAATATCACTTTTAGGGACAAATAGCATTTTTGTTATAATAGCACAATATACTTATGATTTTAATTTATTATATTTTTGCCTGATGAAAACAATAAAACACACATTATTGTTAACTGAATCTAGTGCTTTTTGCAGTAAGTATGCTGGAAAAGTATAGTAATAAAGTGACAATTCTAAAATAGAAATATGATACGTCTTCATTTCATTCAAGTAATATTTTAAAGAAAGACAAGTTAATTTCCTCTTGTACAGAATGTACATACAGTTGTTTGGACCACCTCAGCTAATATCATACATGCTTCAGCAAAACAGGTGAAATGTTTAAGTGTGTTACTTTTTCTGGAAACGTATACAAAGGAGATCCTATTGTTCATCTCACAGTCTCCTGGATAAAGAGGGTGAAGGTTTTATACTGGTGGAGAGTGATACCTCTTTCTCTAAGGAACAACGAGCTCTACTTCAGAATGATAAAGTTTAGGAGACGTGCAGAGGAGCTTGCCCTCTGCAAAAAAATAGCTTTTGTAAAATGTTGCATTTATTTTATTCATGAGTGCAGTTACTAATGATATCATAGAATGTACAAGGTGACTGGGCCACATGACCATTTACACCATGCCAGTACCCATCCTTAGACTTTTTTCTTTTTTCAAGGAGCAATAGGTCCATCACACCTGGGGTGAATTTATGATTGCCCATTGAGTTGTCTAATTCCTACTCAACAGATAATAGCATGTCTCATAGCCTCACAGGGGTATACTAGGCTAATGATAACTAGGGCCCTTATAAGCCTAGCCGTGCAACCTAAATGTGACCCACACATTTTATTTATATACGGGCAGTGTTGTGCTAGTTACTTATAAAAGTAATAAGTTACTATTACTAGTTACTTTTAAGTGAAAGTAATATATTACTATTACTTATTACTTTTCTAAAAAAGTAATATATTACTATTACTAGTTACTAACTAAAGTAACTAGTTACGTTTGAGTTACTTTTACAGTAGTATATCAATTCTCATATTCAGATTTACTAAAACAGTACTTCTGTGTGAGGAATACATGCTTACTGCACATGAATACGAGTGTATTAAAGTTATATACACAGTGTTACAATAATGATGGATAGCATTTTACAGTTTACAAAGTCCCACAGACTAGTCTTTATAGTCAGAGAGTTACAATTTAATACTTAAACCAAAGTACATACAGCCGGCAACACAATACCTATAACAAGTTACAACCCATCAAATTTTCAACAATATACATTAGGCTAATCTGCTAAAACTAATTCTGAGGATGAAAAAATGCTTACAGAAAATGTCATATAGGTCTAACAAAGTCAACCAAAATATCACAACTGAGCAAGCAACCGGCACTCTCAAGCAACCAGAAAAAAAAATCAAAGAAATATAGTACAGTATGAGCAACTCAAATTTCACGTGTTACACTTTATGTTTAACCTCTGCAGAAACATAGAGTTTGAGTTTTAAAAAGGAAGATACAAATAAATTCCCTCTCTCCCCAATGTGAGAATAAGTCAAACCAAACAAGTCAAATAGCTAAACTGGCAACACCTACTTCACACTCACTCACTCAGTCAGTTTACAACAAATTGTACATTCTCTCTCCAACCTCTCTCACACACAGTCTCTTCAGCTTTCATATATGCATTCACTCACTCTTTCTTTCTCAGATCTCTCGCACACACTCTCTTTACATTTTACAGCACAATGTAAAAGGACTAATATACATCTTTTAAACAAAGCAATACTGTCTCACAATGAAAATAGACTTGGCATTAAAACGTCTCTGCCCTTGAAACTCACATTCATTGAAACAGCATTGAAACCCACACCACATCCAAAGGAAATGCATCTGGCCAGTGGTGGATAAAGATTACCTTTGGGCTGTTTTCAAATCATTGGCCCCTTGCACACAAAACAAGAAACATACATGTGTTCTTTTCTTTGATACACCTTCCTGACTTTATTAAATTATATTCATTGTATAATACAGCACACTTGTTAGACAGAGCGCATTATAAATTTCTTGTTTGAACATTTTTCCAGTGGGCTGTACTGTAGGCAATGAAACAAAATGCATGAACCAAACCAATAATGACAAAACTGCCCAATTTAGAACATTTCCATCATAAACGTCTACTTCCACACCCACACTATAAATAGAATGACAGTAGTGTAAGCCATAGGCATCTTGCACAGCTTCTCACACTTATTTTTTTCAATTTCATTTTTTTTTTGCAGGGGGGGTACAAAAGGCCAAAAAACAGGGACACATTTTAAACATTGTTGCATAATTTTGGAAAGTTGCTAGAATAAAATGTTGTGTTACTACCATGCATTTCACTGACAAGTCTTGAACCCAGGAATCTGTGTACTACAGTCAGAGCAACATACCACTATGCCAGATCAGCAGTTTCCTGAAAGATAGGAAGACTGAAACTTAAATGGCTATCATTTAGTGAATTCAGTTCTCACTTCTCACCATAGCTCTCAACCTCTTAGCACAAAAAACCTGGACAAAGCCAATAATGGGTAATACAAATTCAGTTCTTACTTCTCACCATACCTCTCAACTCTTAGCACAAAAAGCTTGGACAAAGCCAATAATGGGGGAATACAGTCCTAAAATAGGGACAAATTTCAAATACTGATCTTATAAACTTAGAAAATTACTAGAATAAAAGGTTTTGTGTTACCATTTATTTTCTGAAGAATATGAAGTCTGAAATTCAAATGCCTGTCATTATTTAATGAATTCAATCCTGCAGTGATTTGCCACAAAAATCCTGAAAACCACGGATTTTATGAGGAACAGATCAAATTCATGAGTGGTTGTGGCTAGGGACTTTAGGCTCTTTTTATCTTGTACCCAAGGTACAGGGTTTGAGCCTGAGTACCTCTAGCTACCAGGTGTATTAAAATGGGGGCATTTACACACACACACACACACACACACACACACAGCCCACAGCCCACCCCCACCTATAGTGAGCTCATCATAAATTTCATGCTTAAGTGACTTAACTGACAACACAGTAGTCCATGTGGAAGCTGTAGCCTTAGAAAAGGCTTTGTGATATACCACATGCCAAACAGAAAAAAATGTTACTAGGCAATTAACAGAGTCAAGGAGCAGCTTTAAATATAGTCTTCTCTTAGCAACCTACCAAAACCTGACAAAATAATTGTGAAGATGCATGATGTGCCAACAAGGAAGCCTTTTCCAGCAAAGCATGGGAACAGCATTATCAGACTTCACTTCATATAATGCATGAACTTTGCTACACACTGCAATCTCACATTTTATGAAAACCACATACAGAATCTTTAGAAATTTGGTTTTCACTATGTTCTTTAATATTATTTTTTTCCCTCTCATTTCAGAAAGGACAGCAAAAGTTTGTCAAAGTAAAACTGTCCAAAACATGTGTCACGTGAAGGCCCACAGACACCTCTTTTGAAAAGTGACACATGCCAATTGTCTTTCATAGTACTACATTCACCATGAATTAGCAAAAAGAGCCACTGAGTAAATACTGAATTCAGGAGATTAACAAACAGATTTGTTTCAAAGCATACACATGCAACTGGCAAATGTGATGAACTCATCAGCAAATGTAGTTTGCACAAATACCTGCTCCTTTCCATTCAGAGTCCCTTATTGCAATATCATTATTCAATTAAATAATCCTTCTCATTCAGAGTGTAATCCCTTCCTGTTCGGAGTGCCGTTCCTGCTGGCAGAGCATTTGAACAACCGGAAATGCATGCACAACGTGAGCTCCTTGAGCTCAGTTCAGACAGGCTGGTAGCCCTGATGGAGCTGATGTCATTGCGCACGGGATGACGTCAGTGCACAAAGCACGAAAAATAAAAAACAAAGAGAAAAAAATCAGAAATGAAGGGGTGCCACTCGGGAATTGTAGCACCCCTTCATTTGCTCCCAAATAACGAGTATTGCAAAAAGTAATGCACATTTGCATTACTAAAAAAAAAGTAACTTATTACTATTACTGCATTACTATATTGAAAAGTAACGTCTAGTATTACTAGTTACTAAAAATTGTAATACGTTACAGTAACGCGTTACTTTTGTAATGCATTAGTCCCATCACTGTATAAGGGTGATTTACTAACTGTCTGGGTCCATCAGAGACATAGATGTCAGAAGACGGGTGAATTTCCAATTACCCATCCATTGGTCCAAGTTGAGCTTAAATAGCGATAGGGAACAATTCTGCTTCACCTGTTCCAGAGACTGGGAATTCTCTGAGAAGAATATCTGTCTCTCCAACATGTCCTACTTATGCCACAAGCAAAATTTGCGTCTTTTAATATAGTAGTATGATGCTGTTTTTTTTGCAGATGTGCAGGAATGCGTTGTATGCCAAGCAAAGATCACCTCTCAGAAATCTGTAGGATACTGAGTAATGAAACAGGGTTTTGAGGTGATCAGTGTACCACAATGTGGTTGTTCTCTGTATTCTTTTTGTAAGGAACATATGTTGATGTTCCAGTTGCTGCATGTGTCTGGTCAGGTACATACTGAAGGGGGCATTATACTCTATGATGGGTCTAATGAGGGACATGTACAGTATTATAATGACCTCTTCAGACCTAGATACCATGTCCTTATTTATAAGCTGAACAACATAGAAGGATTTTCTTATTACTTTGGACACATGTTGGTTGAAAGCTAGGTTACTATCTACATGAGCTCCCAGATCTCTGACCAGTGAATTAGTTTTTAATGGTGCTTTATTGATGATGTAGTTACCTGGGGTGGGTGACTTCCCCCAAAGGTACTATAATACATTTCTTGGTAATGAGTTTTAAGCCATGGCTTTAGCACCAATTATCTGTCTGTGTTAGACCTCCCTGAAGGATGTGCTCATCTTGGGGGGATTCACTTACTACTCACAGTTTGCAATCATCTGCAAACTTGGTAAGCCAGAGGTCTTTGACTTTGGTTTTGACATCAAAGAAGTAAATACCAAAAAGGAGCAGGCCTAGTACAGAGCCCTGGCGGATTCCACTGATGACCAGCCTTTTTGTGGAAGTGGCTTCACCACTTCTAACCACCTGGGTCCTATCAGTGAGCCAGCTAGCTATCCACTGTGTTATAAAAGGGTTTATACCTAGTTCGATGTTTGTTGGCAGTGTCAAAGTGGGGTATTTTATCAAATGCTTTAGTCAGATCTAGGTAAGCAATATGCACCATTTTTCCCTCATCCATTGCCCTAATGACCTTTTCAAAGAAGTCCACTGGATTCAGTACCCCGATCTTCCTTTGACAAAGCCAAACTGGAATGGATACTGTGTCTGACAGTCTCATATGACCTTGTTGATAATTTCCATGATAATTCGTTCCATGGATTTGCAAATAAAACTAGTTAGACTAAAGAGCCTGTAGTTTCTAGGATCTGCTGAAGGTCCTCTGTTACGAAGGGAGATGACTGTTGCAGTCCTCCCTTCACATGGCACACAGCCTGTTTTAAGACTATAGTTAACTAATGACTCTAGGGGTCCTGATAAGTCAACAGGAGGCATCTTGGGATGTTATCGGGACCCAGTGAGGCTGTGTTCTTGGGTTTAGCAAATGCAGTCAGTACATGTGTCCTGGTTATAGTTGGAGGAGTTATGTTTGAGGGTATTTCTGGGGGAATGGTTGGGGTGAGAAAAGGGTAAAGTTGGAACTGAATTTGTATGCTAACAGTTTCTCAATATTGCCAGGTTTTATGAATGTGGCACCATTAACCATCATTTCAGCATATGGCTGTTTGCTGCCCTTGATGTTTCTGACAAAGCTGAAGAAGGCCTTATGGTTATCTTTCACCTGGGAGACTATCTTAACCTCAAAGTTGTTTTTTCTTGACCTAATTAGCCCTCTTAGTTGCCTATTTAGTTTGATGAGTTTTTATCTTTATGGGAATTATCCTTCCTGATTTTTGCCATAATGATTTTTCTTTTGTTGTATATCCTGTTTTATTTGAGATGCCAAACTAGTTAAACCGAGGCGCAGAATGAAGAGGCACACTCAAAGATAATGTGAAGCGCTTTTCATTTATGTTACAAACATAAACTTCATCAGACATTTTAAAACACAATCAGTACATTTAAATACAAAAGTATGACCAATCAGGGTAGGTTTAGACATAGCTCAGTTTTAAAAAGACAGTGTATTGAAACAATATGTTAAAACAGTGTATTAAAACAATGTATTAAGACAATAGGACAAAGAACACCACCTTCTAATCTAAATAAGTAGTACTATAACCTTGTATGAAGTGTAAACTTAGTGTATTTACAAAAATGTAAGTATAAGAAGTATATATTTACATGCAAGGTTTTTAAAACTAAAATTAAAACTAAGAAGTTTAAAACGGTAAAAAAACCTTGCATGTAAATATATACTTCTTATACTTACATTTTTGTAAATACACTAAGTTTACACTTCATACAAGGTTATAGTACTACTTATTTAGATTAGAAGGTGGTGTTCTTTGTCCTATTGTCTTAATACATTGTTTTAATACACTGTTTTAACATATTGTTTCAATACACTGTCTTTTTAAAACTGAGCTATGTCTAAACCTACCCTGATTGGTCATACTTTTGTATTTAAATGTACTGATTGTGTTTTAAAATGTCTGATGAAGTTTATGTTTGTAACATAAACGAAAAGCGCTTCACATTATCTTTGAGTGTGCCTCTTCATTCTGCACCTTGGTTTAACTAGTTTGTCGTTTTGTGCTTTTTTAGTTCGTTTATTTGAGATGCCATCAGGGTGGTTTGTTTCTCGGACAAGTCCTGGGTTTACTTTTGGTAGTTACAGCAATGTTTAGGCATCCATTGACATGGTAGCACAGAGTGTCTGATAGCAAGTCAGCATAGGTTGCTGTATTCTTAGGGTTTGGAGGGGCACTGAATTTTGACAAATCATCACTTAATAAAAGGTAATTTGCCTTGAAATAGTTCCTGACTATTACTGGTTTTAATGGGATTATGAACTTGATTTTGATTTTGAAGGAGACAGCTTTATGGTCTGACTTACCATGGAAGATGAGACAGTGGGAGGATGCAGCATTCTTTCATATTTGTGAACACGAAGTCCATTATGTTGGAACTCTAGTGGGCGTATTCAGTATTTGGTTAAAGGTGCTTGTATTTACAAAGTCCAGAAATCTGTGTCTGTAGATGTGAGGCAGTGTAAGATTTCTAGTCTATACAAGGGTAATTAAAGTCTCCTGTGAGTAGTCTCCAGTACGACCTAGTATGCATTGTGAATTTCTTGGGACATGGAGGGTGATGTATAGCTGACTAGGATATGGCACAGGATTTTGTATATGGTGATTTGCACATAGAGGAACTCCAGCACATCATTCTGTTTGACCACACTAGTGGTACGCTTGTTATTAGTGTATACTGAGACACCACCACCATTAGCCCTTGTCTGCACACCTAGTTGTCGAAAAGTGTGTAAGGCACTGAAACCTTGTACCACCGGGGTACTCTCTGCCACTTTAAACCATGTCTTGGTCACTGCACAGACGTCTATATTCTCAAGTGTGATGAGGGCTTGGGGGAGTGTAGTTTTTTATTCAGATTTCTGACATTGAGTTGTAACACTTTGATGTTCAGTTGACTTGATTTTGTTAGGTTTGTCAATTTGGAATTGCCTAAAAAGGCACTATGGGGGTGGATAAAGCTTCAGCAAGTATTCAAAATCCTAGAGGAGAAAGGTGCAGACCATCCTTCACAAAGCAGCATGGTCTATTAACCATGTCCTCCCAAGCTGAAAAGTATTGTTTCCCCTTAGAATGACACCACAAAGAGTTGTTAAAAGCAATCATTTTTTGCTCATGTTGTGGCATCATCCTCGGTGATTGTAATATGTTGTTCAATGCTAGGCTCATACCAGCCTGAGACACATAGTCTGAAAACTCCATAAAGTTTCTCTTCATATAGTCCAGGGAGGTACATCTCAGGTCATTTATACCTACATGGACTAAGCTGGAATAATGCTGGTATCTGTAGCATAATAACTTGAGTGGATGCGTGATTTGGTAGATCCTGGCTCCATATGAGCAACTAACAGTTGTCTTCTTCTAGTTCTGTCTGGTAAGAGGGGCATCAGCATATCTTACAATAGAGTCCCCTGCAACAAGAGTCCTGTGAGCTGCGTTTGCTTGCCTTAGAGGCATAGTGTTTGGGGCTCCAATGATAGTGAGGGTATGTGTTGCTGAGGCATAGCTTTGACAGCAAGTGGTCTAGGTCATCTTTGTTTATTTAGGAAGATTGATTTTAAGTGCCTCAGCATATGTTAGTCTATGTGTATGTTGCTATGTGAGATAAGTGTTGTGTGTGTGTGGTTTTGACAACCTAAGGTGTGCTTGTATGGTTCATAGGTTCATAGGTTGGTACGAGGCTATCGGCCCTAGAGCCTTTGCAAGCCTAGCCATAACAATTCCCTGGATATTTCTTCCCACAATATTTACTTCCCTGGACCCCTGTCTAGCAGGGCAACTGACATGATCCCTGAGGTGAATTTCCTATCTCCCATCCAATTGTCAAGGTTCCTTTTGAAGAGGGCTAAGGAGGTGCTCTGCTTGACATGTATGGGCAGCCCATTCCAGAGTATGGGGAGTCTCTGGGTTAGGAACCTATCCCTCCAGCATGTTTTGTTCATTGTGATGACAAGGTTTAGATCCCTGGAGTGTGTGGCTCTAAGGGATTGGGATTTCTTTAAGTGGAGCATGCCCAACAGCTCAGAGTTTGACATAGCCTTGTATGTTAAGCAGAGATCACCTCTGAGTAGATGATTGGCCACAGAGTATAGCTGGAGTTTTTTTAGACGGTCAGCATAGGGCATCTGCTTTAGGCCTGTGATTCTTTTAGTGATGTATTTCTGTGGCCTTTCCAGCTGTTGCAGATGTCTTGTGAGGTGCATACCAAATGGGGCATTGTACTCTATAATGGGTCTAATGAGGGATGAGTACAGTAGGACAATGACCTCTTTTTTTCTGGATGAAAAGCCCTTAGTGATGAGGTGTGCCACATAGAAGGATTTCCTGACTGTTGTGGCGATGTGGTTATCGAAGGTGAGACCACTGTCCACCTGTGTCCCTAAGTCTCTCATCACACTTTCAGTGTTTAGTGTACTGCCACCTATGTGGTAATTCATGGGTACATGTTTTTTTCCCAAAGGGGATAATTTTACATTTCTTGGCATTAAGCTTGAGCCCATGGTTCTGGCACCAAGCATCTGTTTCTGTAAGGCCCTTTTGTGGAATATCCACATCATTTGGAGATTCAGTAATGGCTCAGAGTTTGCAGTCATCTGCGAACTTTGCTAGCCAGAGTGCCTTAGTGTTGGCCTGTACTTCAGAGAAGTAGATGCTAAACAAGAGCGGTCCCAGGACTGAACCCTGAGGTACTCCACTTGTCACCTGCCCGGAGCTGGATTTGGAGTCAGCTACTTTTACAGTCTGGGTTCTGTCAGTAAGCCAGTTGGCAAATCATCGAGTGACGTAGGGATTTATGCCCAGCTTAGTAAGTTTATCTATGATTCCAGAGTGGGGGATGGTGTCAAAGCCCTTGCCGAGGTCCAGATAGGCTGTGTGGACCTCTTTACCCTCGTCCACAGCTCTGGAGACTGTTTCAAAGAAGTCAGTTAGGTTCAAGAGATAAGATCGGCCCTTCATGAACCCAAACTGTGTGGGGTCCAGTGTTTGAAGGTTGCTAATGTCTTTGTTTATAAGTTCCATGATTGCGTTCCATGCCCTTGCAGATGAGGCTCATCAGACTGATGGGGCGGTAGTTCCCGGGATCCAAGGTAGATCCCCCATTGTAGAGTGGGATAACTGTAGCTGTGCGCCACTCAATGGGCATGAAGCCTGAGGTGAGGCTATGATTAAACATGACACTTAGGTGAGGTGCCAGTTCATTTTGTAGTTCATGTAGTACACAGCCTGGGATGTCATCTGGTCCCATGGATGCTGTATTCTTAGCTTTGGAGAGTGCGGTTTCTATCTGTGTGGCCGTGATTCCGGAATTTGGCAATCTTTTGATATTGAGATGGGCCCTTTAGGGGGTGACAAGAGGGTTGAAGAGTGCACTAAATCGATCTGCCAGGATATTGGCAATATCCTTGGGATTAGTATATTTAATGCCATTCTGTTGTAGCTCAGAGCTTTAGAGGATTTTATGAGGGATCTCAGCTTCTTACTGAGGGTGGTAAGGGAGTTTTTTGCATCCTGGGATTTTTATATTTTCTGCAACAGTTTCTTCCTTCTGTTGTATAGTTTGTTTATGGCAGGGGACCACCAGATTGTCTTCCTTTTTTTTGGAGGAGA
The DNA here is from genome assembly GCF_019279795.1 of Protopterus annectens. Lineage (NCBI taxonomy): Eukaryota > Metazoa > Chordata > Ceratodontiformes > Protopteridae > Protopterus > Protopterus annectens. Next base: position 1,193,275,380 of record NC_056729.1, on the reverse strand, counting down.
GCATCTTGGTTCTATTTGGGATGGCACGATTCATGCATGAGTGGATGTGCTCGTACAGTGCCTTAGTGTAGGATTCAACAGTCAAACTTTCAGCTCCCATCTGCATGGGTGTCATGAAGTTTGTCACTTCTGACTTGAGTAGTATGAAGTTGGCTTTGGAGAGTTTTTTACAGAGGTTTCCTTATTGGGGGGTGGGGGTGGGATGTGGATGTCAAGGGTGATGAGCTTATGGTCAGACCTGACCAATGAGGGGGTGACCACTGGTGTGGAGCATCTATCTCCCATGTTGGTAATGACTAGGTCTAGGATACTGGAGCCCCTGGTGGGACAATGGATTAGTTCATCCAGGGTATTGGAATTTATGAATTCCAAGAACTGTTGTGAAAAGGTGTTGGTAACCGAGTAGTTTTCCCAGTTAATGGCAGGGTAGTTGAAATCACCCAGTATTAGGGTGTTTAGTTGTATGTTAATATTTTCCAGTATGTTTAGAAAGGTGTAGTGAGAATCTTGGGGCATGGGTGGGGATCTGTAGCATGCTACAATTTGGATTATAGTCTTACCTAGTGTTAGTTGCACCTGGAGAATTTCAGATGCATTGTGTTTCAGTCTTGGTTTGGTGGCTGAAAAGTGTGGTAAGAGTTGTAGTCTGGTATTGCAGGGGTGCTCTCTGGAGCCTTGAAGCAGGTCTCAGTTACTGCACAGATATCGATGTTCTCCATTTTTAGGAGTGCCTTGAGAGAGTGCATTTTGAGGTTTAGACTTCTAGCATTGAGTAGCATTACCTTCCGATTTTGCATGCTTGTATCTGTTACGGTAGTGATTTTGTCCTTTGAACCTTGCCTAAAAAAGGCACTATAGGGCTGGCAAGAGCTTTAGCCAGTAAACTGAATCCCAGGGGTGACAGGTGCAGACCTTCCCTGGCAAAGCATCGTGGTTTGTTGATCATGTCGTCCCAGTCAGAGAGATACTGAATCCCCTTTGAATGACACCAGAAGCTTAGCCAGTTGTTGAAGTCAGTCATTTTGTCCTTATACTGTGGTACCATTCTGGGCGAAGGTAGGATGCTACTCAGGGCTAGGGTCATACCTGCCTGGGCCACATGATCTGAGAGCTCTTTCATGTCTCTTTTCATGTAGTCCAGGAAGGTACACCTCAAGTCATTCACTCCAACATGGACAATGATAGAGTCGTATTTGTACTTGTTGCGGAGTGACTTCAGTGCATGCGTTATGTGGTGGATCCTGGCACCCAACAGGCAGCTGACTGTAATTTTCTCCTTGTTCAACCTGGTGAGTGGGACATCAGTGTGCCTGACTATAGAGTCGCCTATGACTAAAGTGTTGGATACATTTTCTTGCCTTAGGGGCTGTTGTTGGGTGGCACACTGGTGTTGTGAGTTATATGTCACTTTGATTTTGACTGGTGTTTGTTTGTGTTTCAGCTTCGGAGGTCCTTGTTGCTTAGGCAGGTTAATATTAAGGGCCTTCGCATATGTGGGTTTAGTATTGCTATGTGTGGGTGTTAATGGCATGGGTTTTGAAGGGCTATGTGTTGCTTGAGGTGTAGTGCAGCCATTAACCTTCTCCTCTTGACTGTCTAGCACAATCTCAGCTGGAGAGAGCTTTGCTTCCAGTTTGGCTATGTAAATGCATCTCTCGCAGACTGTAGTGTTGGGTGGTAGGAGAAGAGGGTTGTCTGTGTACATGAGGCAGTTGCTGCATTGCCCCAGTATGCCCAGATTCACCAGGTGGACAGGTTTAACCTCCAACGTCCTTCTGTAAGTGCATCTCTCACATACTGTATCTGCTTCTGTAAGGATAAAGTGGTTGTTGGTAAACACGAGACAATTGCTACTTTGTCTGAATTTGCACATGTCCACCAAGCTGCTACAGAGATGTTAGGAAATTGCATATTCATGCTGTCCAGTCCTTTAATTGAACTACAAGGGGTGGTATATTGGGTTAGAAGGCTATTAAGGGTGTTTTGTTGGTGCAGACTAAAAGGGGTGCTTTACTGTGGCAGATTATGCCAAATAATACTACATTCTACTAATATTAATGTTTACACAATACTGAATTCTACTAAATCTGTAGGTATTGCCACTTGACGTACAGATAGCTGCTTCAACCTTGTCAGCGTGCAAGGTATTTGCTCTATATTGCTGCTTTACATGGTACAGTTTTATGGAACATTCTACAGAGAAAATTTGCTTTGTAGATGTTTGCTAATCTACAGGACACTGCTAGCCCACAATGCAAAAAATTTATAGCAGCACAGAAAACTAACCAATGAGCCATCTGGTCAGTATAATGACTACACTGAGTCCTTTTGTGTATTTCCCAACTCAGAAAGACTAGGCAAACACTTCCTGCCACAAGATGAATAAACCCAGTCCTCTGAATGTAAAACACATGGTAGTAGAGGCCCACAAGTGTAATGCTACCACAAACCAATTAAACAGCTAGCTGGAAATCCTTTGCTGAAGATGATTTCAGGGCAGTCGTATAACAGTAACAGTGAGAGGAAAAGCAATCTTTTTTTTTTTTTTTTTACAAAACATGCAGAGAAATGCACATAAAAGTAGAAAACAGTAATAATCACTCAAAATAACTTAAGCAAGTATGATTCAGCAATCAAAGGTACTTAACTGCTTTATCTAGAGGGGAAGTTTATTCAAGAGTCTAAAGACATGCTTCTGGAGCGTTTCTCCCCGGGCCTCCGCTGAAAACAGGATCTGTGGAACCTAGTCGGACTTTCCCGGTCAACAAATGTTAAATAAATAAAATAATAAAAAAAAGAGTAGGGGTAGCTGCTATGTAATAAATCAAGTCTTTCCACCCAGATTTGTTTATTTGCTGAAGCAGGTTCAGATCTCTGGTTGTAGTGTTCATAGGACTTGATGAGAAATAAGAGGTCCTGGACTGGCAGGTAGCATTCAAGCTCATGCAGTGTAAATTAATTGGTGTCAAGCTTTTGTAAACCAGTTTATGTTGACTCAAGCAGATGCAGAGGAATGTTTGTATGCATACTGTCACAGTATCCTTTCTAATGGGGTCCATCTCTTTTGACTGTGAAGAAGTCACATAAACTGTCTTCATTTAGAAGCTACAGTGACTATTTTTAATACACTGATCTTGACCCCACACCATACATTAACACTGCTCCAGATAAGTTGCATCAGTGATCATTTAACTGTGATCAAGGGATAACAGGGATCATATGCTTTAAGCCACAGTCTGATCCCCCCCCCCAAATAACCACTTTCTGGCTAGATATGCTTCCAATGTACCTGCTACCATTTTACACTGATACTTTTATATTGGTCGTACTGGTTCTCATTGTCCATGGCTCAAAAGGTACCGTTAATGGTGGGAGGACCAGAAGGTTATGGGTTCTGTTCCCATACCAGGTGCTTGGATTTATTTTTCACTTCTGATATTGTAGTGCAGGATAAGGGACATACTGCACTCAAAAAATGCTGTTTTTCAGATAACCTGTTAAACTGAGGTCCCATCTTCGGTGATAGCACAAGTGGCTGTAAAAATACATTGTAATTTATTGAAAACAGAAAAGAGTTACTTTGTTGTAACGGATTTGCATATCTACACCTTATATATATATATATATATATATATATATATATATATATATATATGTATACATACACAAACACACACAAACACACACACATATATATATATATATATATATATATATATACATACACAAACACACACACACACACACAAATATATATATATATATATATATATATATATATATATATATATATACACACACACACACACACACACACACACACACACACACACACACACACACACACACACACACACACACACACACACTAACTATCCCTAACAATCAGATTTTAATGTCATTTAACTGTGAACAAGTGATTGTAGGTAACAGTCAGCTCTGCTGGTGTACAAGGACAAAGCCCTGACTATGGTCCAGATGAACTGGGATTGATTAGTGGCTGACGCATCCATTGGAGCCTGGTATGGAAAGTTGGGCATACCCATTATAATGGAGGGAATGAATTTACATATTCAATACCATCATCCCTCAGCAGAGAAGAGGCATTGTAAAGAATGCTACACACACATAGCCCACAAACTCAGTGTGCCACTCAACCACAGCCCATAAGGCATAACAACGTACCCAACACTCTAGTCATAGGTGACTCTATACTCAGGCACACTGATGTTCCACTCACCAGGCTAAACAAGGAGAAAGTTACTGTCAGCTACCTGTTGGGTGCCAGGATCTGCCACATAATCCACACACTCAGGTCACTGCACAAGTACAAATATGACTCTGTCATTGTCTATGTTGGTGTCAATGACCTGAGACATACCTCCCTGTACTACATGAAAAGAGATATGGAGGAGCTTTCTGATCTTGTAGCCCAGGCAGGTATGACCCTAGCCCTGAGTAGCATCCTGCCATCACCCAGAATGATATCACAGTACAAGGACAAAATGATTGACTTCAACAATTGGCTAAGCTTCTGGTGTCATTCAAAGGGGATCCAGTATCTGTCTGCCTAGGATAACATGAATGACAGACCACGATGCTTTGCCAGAGATGGCTTGCACCTGTTGCCCTTGGGATTCTGGATACTGGCTAAGGCTCTTGCCACCCCTATAGTGCATTTTTTAGGCAAGGTTCAAATGACAAATTCACCACCGTAACAGGTACAAGCAAGCAAAATCTGAGGGTAATGCTACTCAATGCTAGAAGTCTAAACCTCAAAATGCATTCACTCAAGGCACTCCTTAAAATGGAGAACAACATCTGTGCTGTGACAGAGATCTGGTTCAAGGCTCCAGAGAGCAGCCCTGCATTACCAGGCTATAATTCATACCATACTTTGATGTTACTTGCTCTGATGATAAAGCCTTTAAGCAGAGGTGGGAGAAAGCGGCACACCTTTGTTCAAGAGAATGGATTAATATCTTAATAGAAAGGGACATTATTAAGTTGTCTAATATTAAAAAAGATATAAACATGATATGTACTAATCTAATGTCTGCCTTAGACAGAACTCGATTTGAGTCCTGTTTATGTGATATTCAAGATAAAATAAACACACAAGAAAAGAAAGTACTTGAGCAAAAAATGTATAAAATCCAAAGGGATCTTCAAGATTTCGAAAAAGGAACTGCTTTTTTTAGATCACCCAATCAACGGTCACGTTCTAAAGTCCGCTTTCGGAAAGGGGCGGGCTGGCTGAGAGATAGAACTGCTAGTACTAACAGTGTGGATATGCCTGCCCGAGACTATGGTAGATGTTATACTGAAAATGAAGAAAATAATGATTTTCCACCTTTACCATCACCTGTAAATGATCGATATTTTCATGATAATTTTCGTCAACAAGGTGACAACAGCTGGCAGCAGAAAAGAAGTTATTCGGAACACAAACAGCAGAAAGGGGGACTACAACGCCAGTGGCGTGACAACAAAAGGACTAAATGGTACTAATATATATTGTAGTCACATTAATGTGGTTAATTTAACTGGTTGTTATATCAATGAATGTATTATTACTGTGTTGAATCATGGTTTGAAGTTTGTACCGACAGTTATACCACAATTATATGAATGTAAGATAGAACTGTTTAAACTTGTTAGAAAGTTACATTTATGGTACTATTTTGAGTATCATTCTTTTTCTGTTGGTTTAGAAGAAAGGGACCATGATAACTGTTATAGTACTGATGAATGTACATCAGAAATAGATTCATGTGATTCTTTTGTATCCTGTAAAAGTGATTTGAATGCTTATTGTGCAATAGATACTTCTACTGTGGCAAGTAAGAGCATGTTTATGCCCCCTTTTGCACATGAAGGAATTAAAAGGTTCCATGCTATGGTTGATTTTGAATTTGATTTATTATTTCAAAATTTTAATTTAAAACAGATTAATTATAACCTGTCTAAACGTGAATGGTTGGCTTTAATAATTTTTTCTAAACAGAGAGATCTGGTAATTAAACCTTCTGATAAGGGGAATAAAATAATAATTATGCATTATACACAATATTTAAAAATGTGCCTTGATTTATTAGGGGATGAAACAGTATATCGAACAATAAATGAGGATGTCATTGAACAAGCTAAAAAAAACTATGTGTCCTTAATACAAAAAGGCCTAAGACTGGGCTACTGGTCTGATACTGATGTTAAAAATAAGCTAATGATTGTAGACTCTGGTCCAGCTTATTTTTATTGTCTACCCAAAATTCATAATGATATTGTGAATCCACTGGGTCGACCCATAGTTTCAGCTAGAAAATATTTTTTGCATAATTTGGGGGTTATCTTACATAAAATATTATTAAAAGAAGCTAAGAAACTTCACTCGTATATTCAAGACTCTTTTGATTTTTTAAGTAAAATAAAAGATGTTATGTGGAAACATAATATGTATTGGATAACACTAGATGTAAAGAGTCTTTACACAAATGTTAAACATGTGTTTGGATTAGAGGCACTATTGTGTAAAATGGGAGATAATCCCTTTACTCATTATATTTTGGATCTAGTAAAGTTTTGTTTAGAAAATAATTATTTTTATTTTGAGAATCAAGTTTTTCATCAAATACAAGGTACAGCCATGGGTGCTTCATTCGCACCCATGTATGCCAACATTTTTATGGGATTGGTTAAACAAGAATGTATTTATATTAATTCTTTTGTTAAAAAGTATGTTAAATTTTATTTTAGATATATAGATGATTTAATTTTTTTATGTGAAGGTGGTATTCATTTAGTACCAAATTTTGTACAGGATATTCAATCTAACAGATTTCATATATTGTTTGATGGTTTACAATATGGACAACAGGTTACTTTTTTGGACATTAATTTGCATGGAACTGTTGGAAAACATATCAATACAACCATACACAGGAAATTTGAATCTCGCAATGAATTCTTAATGGGTACTAGTTGCCATCCAAAACACACAATTGAGTCTTTACCTTTTGGTGAATTTTTGAGAATTTCAAGATTATGTAATGAAGAAAATGTGTTTAAGAAAGAAATAGAATATACTAGAATTATGTTTGAGAATAGACAATATGATATTAAATTAATTGAAAAAGATATTCAAAAAGTATTTAATATTAGGTATAATAGACAAATATGTAAGCCTCGGGGTAATACTATTAATGTTAATGATAATAATGTAGATCATTTATTTGTAGTGTCTATTTATAATGTTTGTAGTGATATTATTAGACAACATATAGTACATTTTTGGGAATTTTTAAAAAAAATGTGTTGAACTTTTAACCAAGATAAGATTGATATTTTCTTATAAAAGGGGTAGAAATATCAAGGATATGGTAGTACATACCAGATTTTGTAGGCCTGAGTCTAAATTTTACTGTCACATTTCTGGTAAAGGAATGAAATTTTGTGGGAGATGTAGTGGTTGCTCTTATATAGTAAATTCCTTTTCATATATTAATAATATTTGTTTTAGACCTAATGGGTTATATAATTGTAGAACAGAGGGAGTCATTTATGCTATCAAATGTGGGTGTAATATGTTTTATATTGGACAAATCAAGAGAATGTTCAAGATAAGATTATTGGAACATTTGAGAGACATCAGGACAAAGAAAGCAGAGAGTCCCTTAGCTCAACATTTTAATGAATGTCATGATGGGAACCCTGATGGTTTAAAAGCAACTATCTTCGAACACATTTCAATGAATAAATTTGATATAGATAAGTTTAAGAATATGCTTTTAAAGAAAGAAACAATTTTTATTCTAAAATATGGTAATTTGGTACCAAAGGGTTTGAACACAGAGTGTTGCTGGAAAAGTGTTGTTTGAAATGCTTTGTATCACTTTAATTTTTAGTCATGATTTAACTGTTTAATGATCAATTTATTGTAGCTGGTGTTATATAAACTGTTTTTACATGTGGTATGTTACTCCTTGAAGGCTGACTGTAGCCGAGGCGCTAGAGAAGAGAAATAAATCCTTTTGTACTGGCTCTTGTGGTTTCGTATTTGCGGTGAAGCAACTTGGTCTTTAGTTGTATTGGTATAATTCATACCATACCTTTCGGTCACCTAACCTGGACCGAAACACTAAAGGCGGAGGTGTGTCCATATTCATTAAGGATATCCACACCTCCAGGCTAGTTGCTCAGCATAATGCATCCGAGATTATCCAAGTGCAACTAACTCTGGGCAAGACCGCAATCTAAATTGTAACTTGCTACAGATCCCCCATCATGCCCCAGGATTCCCACTCCTCATTTCTTGATACACTGGAAAATATTAGGGTACAACCCAACACCCTAATAATGGGTGATTTCAACTACCCCACCATTAACTGGGAAAACTACTCATGTACCAACTCTTTTGCTTAATGTTTTCTGGAATTCATAAATTCCAAAGCCTTGTCTCAACTTATCCACATCCTCACCAGAGGCAGCAATATCCTAGACCTGGTCATTACCAACATGGGCAACTTGTGTACCACACCAGAGGTCAGTTCCTCATTGGTCAGATCCGACCACAAGCTAATCACCCTAGACATCCATATCCCGCCCCCACCCCCATTAGGGAAACCACCGTAAATAATTTCTCCAAAGCCAACTTCACGCTTAAGACAGAAGTGGCAAACTTCACAACACCCATGCAGATGGACAATAGAGGTACGACTGCTGAATCCTACACCAATGCACTTTATAAGCACTTACACGAGTGCATGGGTCGTGCTATCCCTAACAGAACCAAGATACTATCCTCCAAAAAAAGGAAGCCAATCTGGTGGTCCCCTGCCATAAACAAACTCTACAACAGAAGAAAGAAACTGTTGCAAAAAAGAGTAAAATCCCATGATTGGAGGAACTTCCTGGTCAGCCTCAGTAAGAAAATGAGATCCCTCATAAAATTCTCCAAAGCTAGTTATGAAAACAAAATGACCACTGATTCTAAAGACAACCACAAAGCATTCTATAGCTATGTCAAGAATCTCTATGGCAGCACTCAGATCTGCTCTGAGTTACAGCACAATGGCACTAAATATACAGAACCAACTGATATTGCCAACATCCTGGCAGATAGGTTCAGTGCTAACTTTAGCCCACTCTCACCCCCTAAAGGACCCATCTCTATACCGGAAGAATGCAAAGTTCCTGTAATCACGGCTGCACAGGTAAAAACCACACTTTCCAAAGCCAAGAACACAGCATCCATGGGACCTGACAACATCCCAGGCTGCATTCTACATGAACTACAGAATGAACTGTCACCCCACCTAATCACCATGTTCAATCATAGCCTCACCTCAGGCTTTGTGTCCACTGAATGGTGCACAGCGACAGTTATCCCACTCCACAAAGGGGGAGCCACCACAGACCCTGGAAACTACTGCCCTATTAGCTTAACGAGCCTCCAAATCTGACTTCAGACCAGTGACAAGTGGAGTACCACAGGGTTCAGTCCTGGGTCCTCTCCTGCTTTGTATCTGCTTTTCTGAAGTACAGGCTAACACAGAAAGTCTTTGGCTAACGAAGTTCGCAGATGACTGCAATCTAGGAGCCATAATCGAAACTCCTAACGATGTGGGCATCCTACAAATGGGCTTCACTGAGACAGATGCCTGGTGTCAAAGCCATGGCCTCAAGCTCAGTGCCAAAAAGTGCATTGTCATCCCCTTTGGTAAAAACTCTGTACACATGAGCTACCACATAGGTGGTAGTCTACTTAACACCAAAAGTGTGATAAGGGACCTTGGGACACAGATGGACAGTAGTCTCTCCTTTGATAATCACATCACCACAGTAGTCAGGAAATCCTTCTATGTGGCACACCTCATCATAAAATGTTTCTCATCCAGGAAAAAATAATTAATTGTTCCCCTCTACTCATCACTCATTAGACCCATTATAGAGTACAACGCCCCTTTTGGTATTTACCTCACAAGACATCTACAACAACTGGAAAGGCCACAGAAATACCTCACAAAGAGGATTACCGGCCTCAAACAGATGCCCTACGTAGACCATCTCAAAAAACTCCAGCTTTACTCTGTCGCATATCGCCTACTCAGAGGCAATCTCTGCCTAACATACAAACCTATGTCAAACCCAGAGCTGTTGGACATTCTCCACTTAAAGAAATCCCAATCCCTCCGAGCTACACGCTCTAGGGACCTAAACCTTGTCACCACAATAAACAAAACATGCTGGAAGGATATATTCCTGTTCCAGAGACTTCCCATACTTTGGAACAAACTACCTATCTATATCAAACAAAGCTCCTCATTAGCACTCTTCAAGAAAAATCTTGATGATTGGATGGGAAATAGGAAATTTACCCTAGGGATCACTTCTGTGGCTCTGCTCGACAGGGGCAAAGGAAAATAATTTTCTTGGGTGGCGAAAGCCAGGGTACCTTTTTGGCTAGGCTTATATAGGCCCTAGGGTCAATAGCCTAGTACCTACCTATGAACCTATGCTGGAAACTTGTCCACCAAGCCACTTCAATGGTAGCTGTCATTCTAAGTGCAGAAGAGTGTGCACTTTCATTAGGGAGGATGTTTTAGTTCCTGTGGAGATGTGGGTTGCTTACCCTCCTGCCCAGAAGAAGGATTAGGACCATCTAAGATTCTCTCATTGCCTTGACACCGATGATGCACAAACTACCTCCTTGGCTGCCTGTGAGACAATCTCTCTAGATGTCTTGACCCCATACTACTGGGGATACCTAGTTCATAGAAATGAATTGGCCGTGTGTGTTTGGGGGAGGCCTGATGGCTGGAAGGCATGGAGTGAAAAGGCCCTAGAAAAAAGTGACTGTAGGGATTAGCTGCTTTCAGACTCAGACTTCCCCTTAGTATAACCACTTTCTAACTTGCTACACCTTTAATGGTTGAGTATGATCAATTGAAAGAAATCCTTACTGTAGTAATACATTTTTGCTCATTATACAAACACTGTCACTACATGTTTTATCTCAGTCCTCTACCATAAGTTCGTAGATAGTACTGTATATGTTTTGCAATGTAATCTGGGATCTTTGTCCTACTCACCAAAAGCAAATATATTATTTTCCACTGAAAGCAGAGTTTGATGCCCTCCTATCTGGATTCCTATGGTCTTACTGGCCATTTTCCTCACATTTCCCTGCTGATCTGACTGCTGATTTTGCAAATGAAAATAAAATGATCGATCCATTCTGTGGATACTGTATCCTTCAGCATTATCCATAAATTCATTTTCTTGTTTAAGACTTCATACCATATGCCCATTTGCAGTTTAGAAAAAGATTTATGTAGGCAGTGGGCTGTTAACACTATCTGAATATATATTTGGTGTCCTCTGAGTATATTTTTATTAAAACATGTAAGACGAAAACTATCCCTGAAGATCACCTGCATAATGTCCAAGTCTAGGCCTACCTCATAGCTCCTCAGTAGAGGAACCATGGAAAAAAAAGGGGGGGGGACCAGAAGAAAAGGGGGTATTCAACAAATCAAGCCACCTCCAAGCAATTGATGTCATATTTCCAAATGGGATTAAACTAGGAAGACGTCCTACTATCTTCCCTCAACCTAAACAGGTCAGATCATGGACAGAAATATCACCAACACCCATAAAAAGCCTTAAATGTTTCCAGCTATCTTGGAAGCAGAGCAAGTCATAGGGTGTTTGGCTCCAAGTTTAGGGCATATGTGGACCTCTTCCTTCTCTTGGAAGAGTGAGAACTCTGACAGCCAGGGACCCAGGGATGTAGATTGGCCAGTCCCCCAGTAGTGTAGCAAGAGCAGGGAAAAGGTGGCAGAGGGCATGCTTGTGAGTACTGAAATGCCAGTACATAAGTATTTTTTTTTTATTTTTATTTTTGCTTTTCACTTGAAGAGCTTGGGGGAGTATGTGTTAGACTGTAGGGATGCTGATGGATATGTCCTTTGAAGAGCTAATGAGGTCAGGGTGGACTTTGGAGACTGACACTGGGTGCTAAATGAGTCAGCTGTGGCTCTGCAGCTCCCTTACCCAGCAAGATGTTGATCAAGGACTGAAATCCATGCCCAGAAATCATGTTTTTATCAAAGGATCCAGCAAGTAAAAATATTATCCACACTGTCGCTCAAGGAGGCGGTTCTCAGCCATTCATTGCCATGACTGTTGTCCTGGTCAAGACAATCACTGTAGACACCAGACAGTATGTAACATAGACTGCCATAAACTTAGAATTCAACTGGGTCAGTAGAAGGTAGTTCTTTGAACCAGGCTAAGGAAGAGCTCTTATGAGGTCCAGCAGATGGAACTTAAAGCTTGGACAGTGGGCTGAAGTCTGTCAGAGGAGGTGCATATTTCATGTCTTGATGTCCCCAAGCCACAACATGACAGAGGAATATGCAACTTCCTGCTAAACCTGCCTTCCTGTCAGGCTACCTTCTCCATCAACTAGAAGAGAAGGGAAAGTGGTCTGCAAAAGTCTGGCCAAAATTGCATCAATGTCAACCTTGGAATGATAGAAAAGAAACTCATTCAAATCTGTTCAGGGTGACTATCAGTCCATTGTTCCTCCTATGAGTTAAAACAGCTGTGATAAGGTCCCTGCATTTTTCTAACATTAAATCCATGGAGGTTGGATCTAGAAGATGGATGCAATGGCAATCTGGCACTGCTTTGAAGGACCTACATAAGGTAAAGGCTAGGTAATCCTTCAAGAGATTTGCATGATACAAAGGCTGCATGTAAGAGGGCAAGGACTGTGATGGCCTTGACACTGACATCACACCAGACTCCCTTAAGGGGAATTTCCACATCAGTGGCTTTAGTTCTCATCAGCAGTTGAATAAGTTCCTTAACTCTTACACCTTAGCTGTTAACTGAACTTTTGACCACTCATTCATTGAGGTGGACAAGTTCTGCTGGGCAGAGGGGGAAAAATCCTGGAATAGAAGCCTTGGCCTTGAGTACCTCTTTTCCATTATTGAGTAATTCAAGGACCATTCCAAGGGGTCAAGGTAGATTAAGGACTGGAATGATCAATTTGGGAGATGGGCAACACTGATGGCCCAGGATGCCCCCCCACACACACACTCTAGGATAGGAGCTGGGAAACATCTCTCTCAAGCCTTACATTCTCCATAGATGTGGAAGACAAGAGAAGTATCCAGCCCCTGCTAACTGAGAATGAGACCCACCACTGGGAGGCAGTGAATAATGCAAACATACTTCTGGGGGATTAGGTCCCAACCAATCCTCCCAGTGGGTTTTCAGTTGCCAGAACTCTGGCCATCTCCTTGGACATCAAGAGGGAACATTCCACCAGTCTTGTGAGTTGCCTCCTCATATCATTCTACATAATTTTTAAAGTTTTATCAGAAATATTAATTCAAAGTGCATACAAATTATTTTTACTGGCATAGGCAAGGACTGTGATCTGAAATTTGTGAATGGAAAAAAAAAAAGAATTGATTGTTGTGGTGATTGAATGTTCTTATGTATAACTGTTGTCATGGCAGCAAATAGAATCAAAAGAAGCTGAAAACTGAGATAAAAGAGAAAATAGTGGAATCAGTTAACAGATTCAAGTATCAGGGGAGAGGATTGAGGAGATGGGAAAGGAAGCGATGTCTAAATGAGGAGGATAAAGCTAGAATCAGAGGGGCTGCAGACAACTAGCCCAGAGTGTCTGGGGTATGTGGGTCAGAAGAATGACAAAGAAGTTGAAAAGTTAGGTGTGCAGTACAGTGGTGTGACAGTACTTCTGTATGGTAAATAAACTTAGGCAGTGAAGGCAGAAGAGCTGATGAATCTTGAAGTGATAAAGATGAAATGCCTCAGATGGGTGGTAAAATAAACACTGTGTGCCAGACAAAGAAATGACATTGGAGCAGGAACCAAAGAAGCTCCATTTACAGAGAAGGTCAAAGAGAACAGATTATGGTGGTTCAGGCACATGTGCAGGAAAGGAGAAGATTTCTTTATTTAACATTTGTTTATTGGGAAATTCGACTTGGAATGAAGCCAATTTTCAGCAGATGCCCAGGGGGGAACTGTTCCAGATGCATGTCTTTGTAACATGGGAGGAAACTAGAGCACCTGGAGGAAACCCACATGAACACAAGGAGGACATGCAGACTCTGCACAGAAGGCACTCCAGCCAAGAATCAAACCGGAGAACCTCTTCCCGTGAGGCAACAATGTTACAGCTGCAGCACTGCGCCGTCCAGATGATTTGGTGATGAATATTACGGAGAGATAGAAAGAATGCAAGAAGAAACAAGGACATCCAGCACTGGGTGGCTTGAATGAGTGAAGACCTACAAAAGTCATTTTTGACTGTTTAAGAAGGTAGAAGAGTTACATTGAATCAAGAGACGTTGCAATGTTGACAAGACATCCTGACCCCATGTAGAAAAAATGGGAAAAGGGGGTTTTATGATGATGATGGTGATGATAATGATGTATTTGCTTGGGTCTGTATTACATCATCAAAATTACTTTACCGAATACAATGAAACCCAATTCAGCAAACACTGAAAGTTTTTCCAGGGCAAGGACACATTTGCCCCCTAGCACACTGAACGCACACCACATTAAATCAAACTCACCCAAGTGGGGGGCTTCATTCCCCCACCCCCCCTAACTAGATTACCAACTCTGAGATCGCACTACAGTGGGGAAAAGGGAAAAGTTGTGGTGTTGGCAGAGTGCTTCATTTCCCTGGCAAGACTTTTGCGGTTCTCGGAAGAGAATTTCTTTGTATAGGTGTAGATGTACTGGTATTCACCGAAGATACATTTCAATAAAGCAATATAGACCCGTTTGCTTATGCAGCCAATACATAATTGTCATGGTGTATATCATCATTACCATGTGTCTAACACTGCAACTAGAATTTCCAGAAAAACCCATCCCGGAAGGTTCTTAATGTTAGATACTGAAACACCATTGGCTAGTCTTTTTAGTTAGTCACATGAGTATGGGATGATGCATGAGATGGCAGATATGACATGACTATATAGAAATCTGGCAGCAGGGAGAGGTAAAAATTACAAATCAATTAGTGTGCCCTCTACCCAGCTGTGATATCTTCTCCATATAGAGAAAAAAAGAAGAATCAGAACCCTTCCATTAGCTTGAGTGCATGCATCTTAATCTTTGCACATAATGTTTATGATAAGACTCCAAAATATGGTAACAACACGTTCTCCTAAAACACAATTACAGCCAGCATACATGTTCTTATTCCCAAGTATAGTAGCTCTTGAGGTGAATTTCTAGGCATCCATACTTCAGACACATAATAAGATGCTTATGATAGGAGATTTGATCATAATTCTCTATATTGTAAATAAAATGTATCTTCTGCAATCTAAATAGTACACTTGCTTCATTTTTTTTTAATTTTCTGTGTCCTTCAATTTACCTGAACTGTTTGTCTTTCATGTTATCTATATTTACAGTTCTTCTTCTTTTCCTGATTAGGGGTTGCCACAGTGGATCGCCTGTCTGCTCATGATTGGAAGTGGAGTTTATGGTGTTGAGTTGCCAGCCTGGCACCCAACCTTCCAGAGGAGGCACACACACTCACATCTAGGGCCAATTTAGAGTGTCCAATCCACCTACAGCATGTCTTTGGGATGTGGGAGGAAACTGCAGCACCTGGAGGAAACCCATGTGACCACAGGGGGGACATGCAGACTCCGCACAGAAGGCACCCCAGCTGAGGATCGAACCAGAGAACCTCTTGCTATGAGGTAGCAATGCTAACCACTGCACCACCGTGGTCACCCTCTATATTTGCAGTTCTATATGCACTAAATGGAATGAAACAAAAAAAAAGAGACAATAAGAAATAAACTACTATTATGCAACATTGTGCTTAACATGATGCTGGACCATAAAGGTGTGCCTCAATAGATGCTAACTGTATTACTGGAATCCAACAGCACCAGTCCTGTAAAGTTTTCCTAAGCAGGTATGAACTAGAGTGAATGTCAGAGACATTCTGCACTCCCATCCCCAGTTTGGGGGGATGCACCCTCTCCACCCTGGCTACTTAATTGTTCTCCCTACTTGGTTGCACAGCTTAAGAGATGGTGTCAGTACTGTGATGGTTTCTGTTCACAGTATTGTCTGATCTCTGTGGCTCTGCAACCTCAAAGTGAAAATAATTAGGTAGCTGGGGTGGGCCTACAGCTTCCCCATTGAGAAGAGTAAGAAGGCTTCCCTCATGCAAAAAACTATCATCTGGGTTTGAACTTTCCCAGTGGTGCAGGAACAGGGTATCTGCTAATGCTGACAACACAGGATTTAATTGTGACCTCAGAATTTCTATGGCCAGCCAGGGTAGTAAGTTTGAACAGCCAATGGCTCTCTCTCACCTACCATGGGGAAGGGTATGTGATTTCTTTGTGTGATACTGCTGTCTAGCACAGGCTGAAGAGCAGAACTAGTGTTACACAAGTGTGGTGCATACTGACAAGATGGATCATAGAAGGTTACTAGGCTAATGGCCCTGGGGCCCTTAAAAGCCTAGCCAAGAGTTTATCCCCAAAAAAGAAACCTCAGTCAGCACCTGTCGCCCGTGTCAAGTGAGGGACAAAGGTGGAACCCCAGGACAAATTTGTGGTTTCCCATCCACTCATCAAGGTTGCATGTGAAGAGTATCAACGAGATACTCTGTTTGACATGTATGAGAAGTCTATTCCAGTGATGAGGCAGCCTCTGGGAGACAAACCTGTCTCTCTATCGGGTTTTGTTGATGTTGCATTATTAGATTTAGGCCTATTGAGTGGGTAATTCGTGAGGATTTAGACTTACTGAAATGGTGCATTTCTAGTAGAGCAGTGTCCGATAGTGCCTTGTAGGCAAGACACAGATCACCTCTGAGCACTCTTTATGATACCAAATAAAGTGATAGTGATATGAGCCTGTCTGCATAGGACAGGTATTTGAGGCCATGGATTCTCATTGTGAGGTATTTCTGTGGCCTTTCCAGTTGGTGCAGGTGTTGTGGAGAGGTACATACCAAATGGGGCATTATACTCAATTATAGGTCTAATGAGGGAGAAGTACAGAGAGGTAATAACCTCCTTTTTTCTGGATACAATCCCTCTGCATATGAGATGAACCAAGTAGAAGGCTTTTTTGACCACTGCCGCCACATAATGGTCGAATGTGAGATTGTTGTCAACCTGGATACCCAGGTGTCTCACCCCAGGGTTGTGTGCTTAGGGGGTTGCCGTTGATGTGGTAATCAGTAGGGGCTGTGTTTTTGACGAATGGTATGATAATACATTTTTTGCTTTTAACTTAAGGCCATGACTTTGGCACCAGTTATTTGTAGCTGTGAGACCCTCTTTCAGTATGTTAATGTCATTTGGGGAGTCAATGACAGCACCCAACTTACAGTCATCCGCAAACTTGGTCAGCCACAGGCTCTTGATCTTTGCCTGGACCTCTGAGAAGTAGATGCCAAACAGTAGGGGTCCCAGGACAGATCCCTGGGGAACACCACTAGTGACAGGTCTGCTGTCGATGGTGGTGGTGGCACTTATTTTGACCTTGTGGGTGCTATCTGTGAGCCAGTTGGCCACCTATCTGATGAGATAGGGATTAACACAAAGTTGTGTTAGCTTTTCAATGATGCCCAAGTGGGGGATTGTGTCAAAGGCCTTGGCCAGGTCAAGGTAAGCTGTATGTACTGACTTTCCCCTCATTCAGGACCTTGGCGACGGTCTCAAAGAAGTCAACTAAGTTCAATAGGCAAGATTTGCCCCTGACGAATCTGAATTGGGTGGGGTTGAGTGTTTGGAGATTGCCTATGTCATTGTTTATGAGATCGTTAATAATACACTCCATGGCTTTACAGAACAGACTTGTAAAGCTAATGGGATGATAGTTTCCCAGGTTAGTAGTGGCACAACCTTTGTGCAAGGGGATGACAATGGTGGTTCTTGACTCTGTTTGAATGAAGCCTGTAATTAGACTGTGGTTGAACAGACTTCTCAGTGGCAAAGCTAGTTCTTGCTGGAGATGGTGCAGAATACAGCCTGGGATATTATCAGGTCCCATGGAAGCTGTGTTCTTTGCCTTGGAATGGGCCTTTAACACTTGATCTACAGAGATGTGAGGTGTGGGACAAGTATTGGGGATGTTAACTGGGACTTTGGGGGGTGATAAGGGGGTGAAGTTTGTGCTGAACCTATCAGCTAGTAGGTTGGCTAAGTTGGCAGGATCAGTGTAAGTGGTACCATTAAGTACTAATTTGGAACAAACTTGCACTTTGCCATGGAAGTTCCTAACATAACTGAAGAAGGACTTGTGGTTTCCCTTTGTTTCGGAGGCTAGTTTCAACTCATAACTGGCTTTGGAGTTTTTCACTAGTGATCTAATTTGCTTGCTGAGGCAGAGGAGGGAGATTTTCTGATTTGGAATTTGTTCCTTTTTACCCTTAGACAACGGTTTCTTCCTTTTGGTGTAAAGCCTGTTGCTAGAGGATGTACACCAAACAGGTTTGTGTTTCCTTGAGGAGCAGGTTTTAGTTCTGTTGGGTATGACTGAGTACATGCAGCTGTACAGGTGCTTGTATAGTGCAATGACATACTGTTCAGCATAGTTGTCTGCATCCTGTGAGGGGGCGGTGGTGTGTTGCTGCTGATACCCTCCCTTAGGAGGGTGTAGTCAGCTTTTGAGAAGTTTTTTAGCTTGGATACAGCTGGGGAGGGGTTGGATGGGATAGAAAATTCGAATGAGTCAGACTGATCTGATCTGAGGGCAGACATTAATGCAGCATGTGTAGGAATGTACATATATATGTTTAGCTGTTTGTTTGTTTGCTCCTTGGGGGAAACTGTAGGACACAGAAAAAAAAAGGACTGGAAAGAGCAGATGTCCCTGGACAGGGTTACCCCAGTCTTCTCTCCTTTCCCTGTCAAAAGATGGATGTTTGCTCTGCCATTTGTGGTCTCAGGCTTGGGGTTAAGCCAGTCATTGTAGTGGGGTCAGGAATGAGCACAGGTGCTTGCTATCAGCAACAGGTTATTCTAATAATGGGGACCAAAAAAGTTTATATATTATTTGGTCTTGCAGGTTGTACAACAGATTTCCCAAATTTTGCAGGTTCTTTTTTCATTATGACATTCCAAAGTACACATCTTTTAATAAATTGTCTTTTTTTTTTTAATTAGGTATTTTCCTGCTTTGGCTGCTGACCACCACAGCTCCCCCATGTAGGCACTCATTCATTCCCAGTGGGGTGAGTCCCCAAATCCATTGGAGAAAAGCCATCCTGAGGTGGTTGTCAAACTGGAAGACATCAGGGTTCCTTGTGTGTTCACCTGCATCCTGACTATGAATGTGTTTTATTATGAATGGCCTAACCCCTCCCTTGGAGATGATATGCACTTTTGTCTCCACAAGAACTGCCTATGCCTTTTTGTCCACATATCTGTGCTCCTCCACATGTACTTACAAAGGCTACTTTACCAAGCTGGGCACTCATGCCAATGTTCTTTCTGCACTGGATTCCTCCTTCTTGACATATCCCTGACCTCCAGTGGTGACTGTGTCAGCAGTGCATTGGCCTAACTTAGACTGACCCAACATCCCACCTGCCTAGGATGAGCACACATATCTTCCCTGCTATGAAGAGCCTTTGCTGCAATTGAGCTCAGACTAACTAGGCCATATTCAAATTTTATCCTGCTAGTCCACTGGGTTGGACACTTAATGGATAACCTTTTAGCAATAAACCATACATTCATAGAATAAGTGCTTGAGTTTCTCTGGTCTGATTTCCAGATCCTGGAGCATTTTGTAATTATATTATTTGTTTGAACAAAAAAAAGCACATTAGTTCAGCTTTAGGAAACATGGAAAAGTAATCTTTCCTCATAACTCATGCAAGGGACTCCACCCTCTCATAATCAGCACTGAAGTCATACCTCTCAACCTCTTAAAACAAAAAAATCTGGACAAAGCCATAAATAATGGAGAGACAAAGGCCCAGAAAGAGGGACGCTTTTTAAATATTGCTCCTACAAATATAGAAAGTTGATAGAATAATAGGCTTTTCAATTAGCATGAGTTTTATGAAGGGTATGAACTTTGAAACTCAAATGTCGGTCATTATTTTCTGACTTCAACCCTCAATGATTTACCAATAAATTGCCAGAAAACCACAATTTTATGAGAAACAGACCAAAAATATGAGGCAAAAATCTGGACATTCTGCAACAATCTGGGCAGTTGAGAGGTATGATTGAAGTTATGTCTTGTAGCACCAGTTGCCTTGTTATAACTGTCTCATTCAAAATAACTTGCATCTCAGTCGTGTGCATTGTCACACACTTGTCCAGTCTAATGGCATCAGTATGCCAAATCAACAAATAGAAATAAATGTAACTAACATCAGTGACCAGAGACTACTGGGACTGAGGGTTCATGCTAGGCTGTGATAGTGGCAACACTTAGCTCTGCATGAAGCAGAGGGTGTATAAGATCACAATTCCCTGGACATTAAAAATGAGCTGATTTATTGGTTGAGCCATTGTTGTGTAACTAGTGGAATGAAATAATATGGCAGAGTATGCAAACCAAAGGAAGCTGTTTCTAAGTTCTTTCAGCTATCCATCCCCCCCCCCCCCCCAGCACAACATAATGGTGTGAATGGCACAGGGTTGAACATGGACATTAACTGCTTTCTTTTCTGACGCTTCTCCTGTTGCTTAATCAGTGACCGTGAAACCAGATGCTGAAAGAGAATATGTAAACTCTAAGCCTCTATCCAGGGTATAGATTACTTACTAGTCCTGGTGTATATTCCACAAGTGTGAATGGTTTAGGGACAGCTCAAGAAACAGAAACTATATGAATGCGTGTATACAATTGTGGTTTATTTATTTATTTAATTTGGTCCCTAGGTTAGGAAACAAGTCACAGTGGACCCTTTACAGGCACAATAAAGTAAAAAAATATAGATTTCCAAAGGAAGTATACATTTTGTAATTATCAGCTGAAACATTTTTTTTTTACATAGACAGAGTGTCCCACCTACCACTTTAGTAGGGACTGCATCTCTGACACGCCCATTTACTAATGCAACAAATTATGTTACTGCATCTCAAGGCAGGAGGATGATTGACTTTGTGACAGCCTTAGAATTAAGGGGCAGTTTAAGTGTTTTCAGGAAAGCAGGTCTTTATATACACATATTGCTATGCTTGCAGATTGCATGCTTGACAAAATGGGGATGTTAATTCATACTACGTCCTGTGGGAGTATTTCAGCACTTAAGCATTTTAAACACTCTGTAACATATTACACATATCTTCTTTGCAACAGAATTAAAGCTAAAAAAATTTACAGCTACAGTGAAGATGCCCTTAACCAATATTAGTAACTAGTCAGGGCTTGGTCACAGTTCTGTAGAGGCAGCTGGATATTCTACATGTATTGGTGGGCAGTATACCTCTCAGCTTCTTTACTCAAGAATTGTGGAGAAAGTCAGAAATAATGAGGGAACAAAGGACCAAAATCAGCTATAATTTTTAATTATTATTCTGATTCACTTAAAGTTAAAAGAACAATAGGTTTTACATCAACATGCATTCTCTGAACAACAAGTATGAAGCTCTAATCCATCCATTCATCCATCCATCCACAACCCCTTTTTCCCATTTTTGCACATGGGTCAGGTATCACTTCAAAAATGACAATCATCTAGAGCCAAGGTTTACACCGCTAGATCTGGCATTATTGACTGACTGTAATCCTTACTAATTTACCAGCAAAGCAAACATTTTATGATAAACAGGATAAAAAATATGAGGCAAAATCAGGAAGAGCTGAGAGGTATGGAGGGCAGTTATGCTACTACCACATACTTCTAGGGCTTTGTTGGGTATGGGTGGCTTTAGCTTAAGCACAGAGACTGGATTTATACAATATGCTAACATATTTTACAAATTATAGTGCAACTCAGAAAACATGCCCTGTAGTTCTTCATCTGTGTACAATATTCCACCCACTGCCATAAGAAAGTTAGTGCAAATAAAGTTAATTTAAAGTGGAGTTGGCATTTTGTCTCAAAGTACCAAGCTTTCAGTGTCAATCAGTTTCCTCTGTACTCCTGCTTTGCAGCCAGAGCCAGATTAATATGGCTCCTGGAAATAAGCTGCTTTCTACTCTGTGGAACAATGTCCGTATGAATTTGATTTTGTATAACCATCTGCTATTCAGATGTTTCACATTCTTTACATTTTACGGGTTGTAAATACTTTTATTGCTAGAAAATAATAGTCTTGCTAGGCGCCTTAATGGAAATTGTTCTTAAAATGTGGCAATGAGTGTAACAGCGTGCGACGTACCTGAAGTGCATTCTAAATTTATTGTTAATTAGGTCATGTTTGCCTGTAAAACCTGAACACGTGTAATCTTTTATGTTTATTATTTTAATGTTTATTTGCCTGGGGTAGTACTTATAACACTGGTTGTAGTTTTATATTTTGACTGTATTTCTTTTATCTTTTGATGAGTAGATTACAGTTCTGAATTTCACAGGTGATACACTTTGAGTACTCAATTGTGGGAATAGGATGGCAGTTTTTCAGACAGCTGTGAAATAACATCTATCCAACAGACGAGTGCAAAAGATATGTTTGTGTAAGTATAAAAGTTGTGTTGCACAGGGGAGGGATTCGATTTTCCCCATTTCCACCCGAGGTACAGTGACTACAGAATAAGTAATCAGATACAAGGGTGGCACATGTGGGTGTATGAGGCTTTGCACACTACACAAATACAAAAGTCCATCAGCTTTGTGCAAATGCTATTTCTCGCTGTTTACTTCAGAAAAATAGCATTCACACAGCTTTTCTCGATACCCATATCTTAGACCCCCTTGACTATCAGAAAAGTCCACAGCTGGTGTTGTTGCAATGCTACAAGCAGGGTATTTCTGCTGCAAATGAACAACCATAGTGAGTTAAGCCTAGAAAACTCTAACCATCATGGATTCTGTCAATGAAGTGTGTCTGTAAAATTGGATAAAGAGATAAAAAAAATAAATGCATGATATAAGGCTTTTTAACACACACTTGCAAGTGGGTAGTATTTTATTGCTACTACTACAGATGGTTTACTGTGATTATGTTGACTCACAGGCAGTCGAGTGGGAATATGATTGACACACCTCCACGAAAGTCGAACTGCCGAATTCCGGTATATCAGACACAAATACCAAACATCAAAACTCCCTACTGCTCAGGACCCAGGAACAAGCATTACCATGGGTCCAGAAGGGAGTAAGGTAGAAGAGTCAGGAATGTCAGTGTTCAATATTCTACTGTTTGGGACATAGGATATCATGCAGGTGGACTTGACCACCAGTAAACCACTACAGATAATAAAGTAGCATCTTTGGTAAGAAGGTTGCACAAAATAACTGCAGTTAAATGATTTTGCCTGTGAGATCTGATTTTATTTAATGTGACTGACTAACACTTTCAAGAGGTTAACCAGGAAGAGGCAGGCATAGGATAAAAAAAAGATTCCTGGTCTTATTGCACAGAGGATAATTATGTTGTTTGATCCTGCTTGGCATACTTTATCTATAACGATCAAACTATAGTTTGCACAACTGGTAATTCTAACAACAATGTAAAATACAATGAACTGGAGCATTTTATGCATTCAGACTTTTAATACTCATAAAAATGGGAGCAAGTTAATTTGTAAAGTAAAATACTGTCATGCTCTTTTTTTATTTTATCTTAGAAAATGGCTAAATGTACATCATCCACCTTATTGGAAAAATGAACACTTTCTAACATGGTGTTAATGTACGTGTAAAGTCTCGCAAAAAAACAAGTGTGCTGCTTCACAAGACCACTGTAAGCTGCTGACAAGCAGGCATTGAAAAAAAAGCAATTGCCCATTATCTTTATGTTTGCTAAACACAGCTTTGTTGTTTACGGTGCATAAATAATAATAGTAGAAGTAATAGTGAAAATAAATATAAAAACGCCATACAAACAAAAACAACTGCAATAGAAGTTACAGGGACTTGTCATTTCACTTACCAATTGCCAAGCTGGGTTTAAAAAGCAGTATGTGTGTGTGTGTGTTAGTATATGTGTAAGTGGAGTGCGCTTGTAGGCTTCTGTGTATATGACTCTGTGCATATGTGTGTGAACTTGTATGTCTATGGCTCTGCACGTGTATCTGTATGTTTTACTGCTCATTTGAGTGTGTGCGTGCGCATGTGTGTTTGTCTGTATGCATACTGACATTAAATTCATTGAATATTTAAATTCTGGCTCATTATATTTGTTTATTGCACAAAGGGAAATCCAGCAATTAATAATTTACTGTGTTCCATTTTCACTGTCGTAAAGAGCAGGTTGACTGTATTGTTCTTATTTTTCCTTTATATTAGTTCCACAAAATCCAGAATTAGATGATGGAAACTCAGTGAAACACACAATGTACTTTACAAAAAAGACAAAAGAAAGTGCTTTCAGCAGTTAAGGCTATCAGTGCAAAGGACCTGTAATGTAACATAAATAGAAGTGGCATGCTTAGTGCGTGTAAAGTCTACAAATGAAACTAGAGCTGTAAGAGGTATCTGCTTTCCCCAGTATAATTCAGAAAGCAAGTTAATGCATCATGTTCTATATATATTGTTACTCTCACACACAGACACACACACACACACACACACACACACACACACACACACACACACACACACACACACACACACACACACACACACACACACACACACACACACACACACACACACACTCTCTTTCTTTTGTCTATTTTGCTTGCTGTCTCTCTCTCTCTCTCACGCTCACACACACACACACACACACACACACACACACACACACACACACACACACACACACACTCTCTCTCTTTCTTTTGTCTATTTTGTTCGCTGTCTCTCTCTCTCTCTCATGCTCACACACACACACACACACACACACACACACTGGAAAAATATAAAGGGATATGGTTTCTTAAAGTAAGAACACTGGCCACGGTCAGAGTTTCTAGCTATACCTTCTTGATTTAAAAAATTAACAGGAATGTAGTTCTATTGTTCCCCAACTTGATTGCTTCACAGTTTTTTTAACTTCAAGCAGGCCAATGAAGCCTATTACCCACCTAGCGCATGGCATATTATACCACCAGGTCCCATCCAGCACTGATCCTGTGTACTTGTTTCCTGATCTTGAATATTTTCTAAAGGCCAGCCCGGAAATTACTGCAAGCTAGAGTGTGGCTGCTAATGGTAAAAGCTTTTAAAATTTTACCCAGAAATATGTTACAGTATCTCCTGGGTTCAGGAGTGGACCTGGTGTGCTGAAAGGATTAGCCAGTGGATGAAGCCGCCATCAGCTAGTTCTCCTGTCTTGGGGGAGGATGTAGGAGTCCTGCTGCCTACATGACCACTGAGTGAGGTCAGAGAACCTATAAACTATAAGTTAGGGGAGTTACTGACATCTAATGCATGATATGTGGGCATGCGTATCACGCGGTTTAACATCATTATGCATCTCTGCCTCAGTAAGGATCCTGACCAGACAGAATAGTATGATGCCTTCCAGCACCCATCTGCTACTCCCCATGTGAGTCTTCAGTCTCTGGCCAGTGGATTTAGTAGTTATAAGGTTGTAAGCTTTAAGACGTCGGTAGGCCCACCTCATAAATGGACAATGGTCATTAATCCAGTAAAGAGCTACAGAGGTACTCAGAGAGAGGACAGAACTAGAACCTTGCAGCAACTGTTTGGGGAACAGGTGAGTGAGTAACAATAAAAAGAAATGTGCTCCAGTCCCTGCCCATATTTATTTCAGCAGGGACTTGAACCATGCTGATTGTTAGTAATATGTAAATGACAGAAATGCAAGTGTAATCACAATGTTATGTACAGGGCAAAACAATATAAAGCAAAATGTGAAATTAACTGAAATCAAAATCAGAGTTTGCGGTGCTTTAAACAGCAGTTAGTAGGCAGATACTGCAGAATGCTAAGGCTTTGAGCAGTTAATGGTCTGCTTTCCTATAGTCCAAGGTTTGCTTCCCTCAGCCTCCATCTACGTACTATGTGCCTCTGACAGATCACCAAGACAGTGCTTCCAAGATGAGTGAGGAAAAGGTCCATATGGATCAGTGCCCAATTCCAGTTAGTACATAAATAAATAAACAGTGTCAAGTAGTCATTAAGTAGTATTACTGGACACCGCATAAGACAGCAGCACTTTTCACCCAACAGGCAGAAATATGCAGCTTAATTTGCCATCCATCATTGTTAGCTCATAGTATGCCTTGAACTGTGCAATAAGAATGAATACGTTTATGAATGCTCATCAACTCTCTAGGCACAATAAAGATAAATGTTTTATCCATCTGGTAAGAAATGATGCAAGAAAACTTTCAAGACCTACACAGTACAAGTCCTAAGCTTTTGATGGCCATCAGTTCAGGTAGAACGTTAAGTGTGGCAAAAGCCATTTCTTCTGATGGCTAATTGTATGATGCAGAAAAAAGATGTAGTCCAGTATGACCTGATGGGTAGCTGTTTAATGGGAGGTCTAAAGGAGTAGAACACTTTAGGAATAAATCTGCATATACTCTTACAAAATGTATTTACACTTGAAATATGTGTTGAGGGAAGTTATGTGTGAATATAAATACAGTAACCCAGATAAGAAAATAAATTACTTGAGGGCATGATGTGCTGCAGTCAAAATGCTATTGTTAATTTTTTGTTTTACTTTAAACTGATAAGGTCAAATCAACACAGGGAGGTCAAATATTAACATTAAGGCATAGGTGGGCACAGATTAGACAAACAGTACCTTAATTAAGATGCAACCATCACTACCCATGACCTGACTTTAGTGATATACTTGGGATGACATTTTGTTCTGCATTTTCCACCCCAAGCATCCCTGCTATCAGCTATTCTATTAACTGATTGACCCATCCATTCTGAATGGATGAAACCTGTTTGCTGGAGGTCATTATCTGGGTATTTTACATAGATATAAATATAGATACAGATATCTATCTATATAGACATATAGATATATATCTATATCTGTATCTGTATCTGGATCTGGATCTATATCTATATTTATATCTATATCTATCTATCTGGACATGTGTATACAAATGCCCTTGCCCTCTTACCTGCTAAGCAGTTCTGTTGAGTGGAATGCCTATACTGCTAAGCGGTTATGCATACATCTTCTATACATACACACCTGTTGTTTGCTGTGCATGCTGTTTGGCCAGTACACGCATCCCAGACCTTGCATTGCACTTGTTATGACACTCAGCCTCCAGTGAATGTCAGTATCATAGAAGATGTAGCTGCTTCCCATCCTACCCCTCCTTGCCAGCTGGCTTCTCTACCACTTCTGTCTAGTCCAACATGGATTATCTTGCTAATAGTCAGGGCTTCATCCATGTCTGCCACAGAGCCAGCACCTTAGGGTGCAGAAGTCTGACTAAGGTGAGAAGGTTTGAGTGTTCCAGAAAAGACTCTCTTTTCCTGTGAGAACTGGAAGTGCTTATTGCCAGTGATTCTCTCTTCCTGTGAAGAGGTGTTGATGGCCATCACTGACTATGTCCTGGACAAAACCAGAGGTATGGCTAACTGACAAATGTGGCAAACACAGCAACTGCACACCAGTGAGAGTGGGGAGTACTGAGCTGCCTGTTTGTCCTTAGAGGAGTGGTTTAAGGCAGTAACTTGTAGTTTATTGGCCATTTTGGGTCATTTCCTGTCTTTTCCAGCCCCCTGCTATAAAGCGCGCTTTGGCGGGCTTTTTCAGCTATTGAGAACTCAGCACAGCTCCTCGTGGTGGCCAGCAGTGTTCCTGTAGCAGCAGAGACCAGAAAAGACTACCTTTCCAGATTTTAAGTATTTTTCTTGGCTTTTTTGACTATTTGATACTTTCGACCACTGTTTTTGCTTGTTTTATTGAAGTTTGCACTGTTTTTTCTGTCTTTATAAGCTAAAACTGTTTACTGCACTTGCTAATTTAAGTTTTGCCTAAAAGTTAAATTACAGGCTAATACACTCAAGTGTACTAGCTTTTGATAGCAATTAATCGAAAATTATAGCATTTATTGTGTTTTCTGCCTTTCTGTAAAAAAAATCTTGAAAAAAAAACAAAAAAAATCTTTGTTTTTCCATACTTTCCTAACTAGTGTTCCAGAGACCAGATTTTGCTGATCCCTGAGCTTTGTCTTGGTTCCTGTGTTTCTCCATTTTCCTTGTTTGGTCAAGGGGAAGTTTCTTTACTCACCAGTGAGAGTGGGGAGTACTGAGCTGCCTGTTTGTCCTTAGAGGAGTGGTTTAAGGCAGTAACCTGTAGTTTATTGTCTATTTTGGGTCATTTCCTGTCTTTTCCAGCCCCCTGCTATAAAGCGCGCATTAGCTCGATTTAGCACGATTTAGCGCGGAGCTGCTACCGTTGCACACTAGGGCTATTAGGGCTACCTAAAGTCCACTCTTCAAATTTTCCCTTAAAACTACCTTCCTCAAAGTATACTACTGTTCTATTTAGTGTATCCTATAACTATAAATTATCTCTACTTGACTCCCAAGTAGACTATTCTCTATCTGTATAGCCAAGCACTTGCTCCTACAGTACTTATCACCTCGATACAGCACTCTTGTTATAGAAAGTACCCCAAAAAAGCAAACCCCATTTCTCGGTCACCCACCTCCCCCAGAACCTTTTTTTAAGTTTTTCTGTCTATTCCTTCTAGCATGTCGAGGGATCAGTTGCTAATGTCCTCTCCTGCTCAGCTGGTGAATCTGGGAATATTGAGGCAATGTTACAATTGCCTCATGTACACAGACAACCCTCTCCTCCTCCCACAAAACACAAATACATGTGAGAGATGCAACTATACGGCCAAACTGGAGGCTGAACTCTCTCAACATAGGACTGGCAAGACCAGACAGGAGGAGAAGGTAACTACACACACTATAGACCCAGCCTCACATAATACCATCACAACCTCAAATCATACACATAAACACACAAAGACATACTCAGAGGCTCTGATCAAAAATCTACCAAAACAGCAGAGGCCACCAAAGCAGACACCCAAACAACTACCACCTCAGAACACAACACCTGCAACACATAGACCACACAGTCAGAGTGTCAAGCAGTCACAGCCCTTAAGGCCAAACACAATGCCAGACACACTAGTCATTGGTGACTCCATAGTCAGACACACTGACGCCCCGCTCACCAGACTGAGTAAGGAGAAGGTCACAGTAAGCTGCCTGTCGGGTGCTAGAATCCGCCACATAACGCATGCACTCAGGTCTCTCAACAGCAGGTACAAGTACGACTCAATCATTGTCCACGCTGGTGTAAATGACCTGAGACGCACTCCTTGGACTACATGAAAAGAGACATAGAGGAGCTCTCTGATTATGTAGCCCAAGCAGGTATGACCCTGACCTTGAGCAGTATCCTACCTTCACCAAAATGATGCCACAATACAGAGATAAGATGATCAGCTTTAACAATTGGCTTAAACTCTGGTGTCATTCAAAGGGGATCCAATGTCTGTCTGCCTGGGATGACATGCTGGACAAGCCACGCTGCTTTGCAAGGGACGGCTTGCACCTGTCACCCCTGGGATTCCGGATTTTGGCAAAGGCTCTTGTCACCCTCATAGTGCCTTTTTTAGGCAAGGCTCAAATTCTAAACCTACCACCCTAGAACACAACAAAAAAAAAAAAACTAAGGGTAATGCTGCTCAATGCCAGAAGTCTCAACCTCAAGATGCACGCACTCGAGGCCCTTCTCAGTATGGAGAACATCGATGTCTGTGCTGTGACAGAAACCTGGTTCAAGGCTCCTGAGAGCACCCCAGCACTATCAGGTTTTACCTCATATCATGCGTTCCGGCCCCAAAATCCGGACAATACCAAGAAAGGAGGGGGGGTATCCATATTCATCAAGGACACCCACACCTCAAGATTGGTGGCAACGCATGATGCATCGGAAACCATCCAGGTGCAATTAACCATAGGCAAGACTGCTCTGCAATTTGTAGCATGTTACAGGCCATCCTCGCAAACTCAGGAACCTCACATGGCCTTCCTGAAAACACTGGAGGGGATAAATGTATCTCCGAACACCATCATACTAGGTGACTTCAACTACCCTAATATAGACTGGGAATACTGCTCAAGCCCAAACACTCTAGCCCAAAAGTTCCTGGAATTCATAAACTCAAATGCCATGGAACAACTAGTCACCATCCCCACAAGAGGAGAAAACATACTTGATCTCATCATCATGAACATGGGACCACAATGTTCAACACCGGAAGTATACCCCTCACTGGTGAGATCAGATCACAAACTAATCTCGCTGGAGGTCCTCATCCCGCCCCCACCTGAAATAAAAAAGACCACAGTAAAGAACTTCTCGAAAGCCGACTTCACACTTCTAAAGACTAGTGTGGTCTCCTTTAAGGCCCCCAAGCCGGCGGTAAACATTACTCAAACCGCTGAATCACTTACAAATGCCTTCTACCAGCACCTGCAGGGCTGCATGGATCAGGCAATCCCAAGCAAAACAAAGACTCTTTGTACCAAAGGCAAGCGTCCAGTCTGGTGGACCCCAGCCATAAACAAACTCTACAACAAAAGGAGAAAGCTACTACAAGATAGAGCAAAATCCTTAAAAGGTAAGACACCGCTGATCACTATAAGTAAAAAGCTAAGAGCTCTCATAAAATCATCCAAAGCTAATTTTGAGAAAAAAATAGCTAAGGACTCTAAAGACAACCATAAGGCATTATTTAGCTATGTCAGAAACCTAGGAGGAAACTCCCAGATATGCTCAGAATTAGTTCAAAATGATGTGAAGATTACTGATCCTACAGACATTGCCAACATACTGGCTGACAGGTTCAGTGCAAACTTCTCACCTCCCCTAAAGGAGAGATATCTATACCAAATGATTGTAGCCCCCCAAACATCTCTAACGCCCAGGTGAGAACTGCTCTCTCCAAGGCAAAGAACACAGCATCCATGGGACCTGATGGTGTCCCCGGCTGTGTGCTCCACAAACTCAATGAGGAATTAAACCCACAATTAGGACAGCTGTTTAATCTTAGTCTCACCTCCGGATATGTACCCAGGGAGTGGCGCACAGCGACTGTGGCCCCACTCCACAAAGGCGGTGCCTCCATCGACCCTGGAAATTACCGTCCCATTAGCTTGACAAGCCTTATCTGCAAAGCCATGGAGAGGATCATACTGGATCTCATAAATAAAGACATAGGGAATTTGCAGACTTTGGATCCAACCCAGTTTGGCTTTGTCAAAGGCAGATCATGCCTTTTAAACTTGGTTGACTTTTTTGAAACAGTCACCAAGGCCATTGATGAGGGAAAGGCAGTCCATACAACCTACCTAGACCTGGCAAAGGCTTTCGATACAATACCCCACTCGGGTATCATTGAAAAACTCATCAACTTAAATGTAAACCCATACATTACAAGATGGGTTGCAAACTGGCTGAGTGACAGAACCCACAGGGTCAGAGTTGCTGGCACCATGTCAGACTCAAAGCCTGTCACAAGTGGTGTCCCACAGGGCTCAGTCCTGGGCCCACTCTTGTTTGGCATCTACTTTTCTGAAGTACAAGCAAACACAGGAGGGTTATGGCTGACAAAGTTTGCAGATGACTGCAAACTGGGCGCCGTAGTTGAAAACACATCTGACACAGATATCCCTCAGAAGGGTCTCACAGAAATGGATAACTGGTGCCAGAGCCATGGCCTAAAGTTAAATGCCAAGAAATGCATAGTCATACCCTTCGGGAAAAACAAGGTTACCCCTAGCTACCATATAGGTGGCAATCCCCTGATCACAGAAGAAGTTATCAGGGACCTGGGAACCCAGGTTGACAGTAGCCTTTCATTCGACACTCATATTGCTAAAGTAGTTAGGAAGACCTTCTACATTGCCCACCTTATCATGAAGGGATTCACATCTAGATCAAGGGGGTCATAGTCTCCCTATACTCATCACTCATCAGACCAATGACTGAGTACAATGTCCCATTCGGAATGTATCTGACCCGACACTTGCAGCAGCTGGAGAGGCCACAAAAGTTCCTCACCAAAAGGATAAAGGGTCTCAAAAATCTGTCTTTTGCTGCCCGACTGAAAGAACTCCAGTTATATTCAGTTGCTTACCGCTTGCTCAGAGGTGACCTGTGTCTGACATACAAGGCCAAGTCAAACCCAGATTTGATGAACATGCTTCATCTCAAAAAATCTAGATCCCTCAGAGCCACAAGGGCGGGAGACTTAAACCTCGACACGGTTATTAATAGGACGTGCTGGAGGGATAGATTCATCACCCAAAGACTCCCTATGCTGTGGAACAAAATCCTGGTTTATGTGAGGCAGAGCACCTCGCTGGCCTTGTTCAAGAGGAATCTTGACCAATGGATGGGAGATCGCAGATACACCCCAGGGGTTACCTCAGTGTCACTGCTCGACAGAGGCACAGCAAAATAATGGGCATAGTTTCTCCAAACTAAAGGGGTGGCATAAGCCACAAAACTATGGGCTAGGCTTGTAAATGCCCCCGGGCAGATAGCCTAGTATGAACCTATGAACCTATGAACCTATGATAGTACATAATTAGTGTTTTTGCAAGCATATTTTGGATCTGCAGAAAAAATGGAGCAAAATGGTACATAATATGGAATCTTGTGATTAAGCCCAACAGTCCACAGTTCTGGGTCTCCTGGAGGGTAAACAGGTGGGTGTTACTATAAAAATATACACACCAATGCTACCATCCATGAGAAAGCCGAATAGACAACAGGCCTCACCTACAGATGAAATTGGCCTTCTGAATAAGAGAGATGTACAGGTATCTGTAGAAGAAAAAGTTTCATGGAATGTAAGAGGAGAAAAAACAGGTGGCGCTTGGGAGTCATGACTCTGAATGGCCAGTTGCTCATGAGTCAAAGAGTAACCTGACTGAGATGCATTGAGAATATTAAACATGAATAATCAACCATTTATTAATGCCTGGTCTGCAAGGCTATGGAACGTATCATCATGGAACTTATAAACAATGACATTGGTAATCTCCAATCTCTGGTCCCCACCCAGTTCGGGTTTGTAAAAGGCAGATCATGTCTCCTAAACCTGATAGACTTTTTTGAAGTGGTCACCAAAGCCATAGATGAGGGTAAGGTGGTTTACACAGCCTATCTAGATTGCGCCAAGGCTTTCGACACCATCCCCCACTTTGGAATTATAGATAAACTCACCAATCTAGGTATAAATCCCTCTGTCACAAGATGGGTTGCCAACTGGCTCACTGACAGAACTCACACTGTGAAAGTAGCAGACTCCAAATCCAACTTCAAACCAGTGACAAGTGGAGTACCACAGGGTTCAGTCCTGGGTCCGCCCCTGTTTGGTATCTACTTCTCTGAAGTACAGGCTAACACAGAAGGTCTTTGGTTAATGAAGTTTGCAGACGACTGCAAACTAGGAGCCATAATCAAAACCCCTAACGATGTGGACATCCTACAACAGGGCCTCACTGAGACAGATGTCTGGTATCAAAGCCATGATCTCAAGCTCAGTGCCAAAAAGTGCATTGCCATCCCTTTTGGTAAAAACTCTGTATCCATGAACTACCACATAGGCGGTAGTCTACTTAACACCAAAAGTGTGATAAGAGACCTTGGGACACAGGTGGACAGTAGTCTCTCCTTGGATAATCACATCACCACAGTAGTCAGGAAATCCTTCTATGTGGCACACCTCATCATCCAGGAAAAAAGAGGTGATTGTTCCCCTCTACTCATCACTCATTAGACCCATTATAGAGTACAATGCCCCATTTGGTATGCACCTCACAAGACATCTACAACAACTGGAAAGGCAGCAGAAATACCTCACAAAAAGGATACAAAGCTATGTCCAACCCAGAGCTGTTGGGCATGCTCCACTTAAAGAAATCCCAATCCCTCCGAGCTACACGCTGTAGGGACTTAAACCTTGTCATCACAATAAACAGAACCTGCTGGAGGGATAGATTCCTGTCCCAGAGATTTCCCATACTCTGGAACAAACTACCTATCTATATCAAACAAAGCTCCTCATTAGCACTCTTCAAGAAAAATCTTGATGATTGGATGGAAGATAAGAAATTCACCCCAGGGATCACTTCTGTGGCTCTGCTCGACAGGGGCACAGGAAAATAATTTTCTTGGGTGGCGAAAGCCAGGGTACCATTTGACTAAGCATATATAAGCCCTATGGCCAATAGCCTAGTACTTACCTATGAACCTATGAACCAAATGTCAGCTTGTGTTGTGTTGTGATGTGTTGGAGAAGGAGTGGAAAACCAGTCAATCATTTTTCAGTGCTTATGCCTAAGCACTCTACAAACATGAAGAATTATATTACAACAGCATAAATAAGCAGTAAATATTAAACAAGATGTGTGGTTAAAATAAGTATGTATGAAGCAGCTAAAAATTAGAAATGAAGGCAGTAATTCTTCTTTGCATTCCAAATGTTTTGCTAGCTAGTACTGCATTGGTTGATAGTTCTGATGAACAAGCTCAGTGCTTACTATCCATTTAGGAACTTGATGCCTCAGATCCCATGTTGGAACTTGCATTTACTTCACCCAGAAGAGCTTTGTATGCTGTTGCAACTTATTTGTGGGACTTTGGGTGCGTATTGGTTTTTTGAATTTATCTGATGAAGTTCCGGTATTGTTGGCAGGACGAAATCCTGTACTACTGGTTTTAAGGATAATTTTCTAAATAAACCTGTGTTTTCTACATCCAGCTGCCTATTTGTTTTTTGGAACTTGCAAATAACCATGTAGTCGTCCAGTTCCTAGATTCCTAGGGTAATAGGTTTTTCCTAGGCTTATACCAGGGAAGCTCAGCCACATTAGCCAGTACAGGTTGGAGACCAACAATGTCCTCCATTAAGAAGACTTTTTCTGCATCTCCAGACTATCACAGGCATACCTCTCAACTTCTTAGTGCAAGAAATCTGGACAAAGCCTGACAAAATGTGTGGCAAAGGCCCAAAAATAGGGACATATTGTACATTTTGCTCTTATAAAGTTAAAAAAGTTGCTAGAGTAACAGGGTTTGCTTTAACATAATTTTTTGAAGGATTTGAAGTCTGAAATTCAAATGTTTGTCATTATTAAGTGACTTTAATCCTCCGATTAACCATGTAATTTGGCACAGGCCAAAAATATGAGTAAAAAATCTGGGCACTTGTGAAAATCTGGATAGTTGAGAGGTATGAACAGCTCTCACAGCCTCTGTTTTCTT
Source organism: Protopterus annectens (assembly GCF_019279795.1). Lineage (NCBI taxonomy): Eukaryota > Metazoa > Chordata > Ceratodontiformes > Protopteridae > Protopterus > Protopterus annectens. The sequence goes on along the minus strand of NC_056729.1, from coordinate 1,193,239,954 downwards.
GCCACAGGACTGATCGTGATACTTAGTTGTTCATTTTCTTGTAACTTAAACTTTGATGTATTTCTCTTCTACAGATATCTGTGATTTCTTCTATACAGCTTTTCCTCTTTCCAATGAGCAGCAATATATTTTGGTTTGGCTGCATTACAAACAACTTTGGCCTTAGACTGCAGGTTTTCCCATAGGTTCATAGGTTCATACTAGGTTATCTGCCCTAGGGCATTTATAAGCCTAGCCAGAATGTGTTTGGCTTTCGCCACCCATTTTAAATTTATTTTGCTATGCCCTTTTTCGAGGTTAGTATACTGTGCCTCTGTCTAACAGTGACACAGAAGTGATACCCGGGGTAAACCTGCGATCTCCCATCCACTCATCAAGATTCCTCTTGAAGAGAGTCAATGAGGGACTCTGCCTAACCTGGACTGGGATTTTATTCCAGAGTGAAGGGAGCCTCTGGGTTATGAATCTGTCCCTCCAGCATGTCCTATTTATTTCAGTGCTGAGGTTCAAGTCTCTTGAGCGCGTAGCTTGATGGGATTTGGATTTTCTGAGGTGCAGCATGTCCAATAATTCCGGGTTGGACATGGCTTTATACGTCAGGCACAGATCGCCTCTGAACAGGCAGTATGCCACTGAGTAGAGCTGGAGTTTCTTTAACCGGGCAGCATATGGCATCTGTTTGAGCCCTTTGATCCTCTTGGTGAGGTACTTTTGGGGTCTTTCCAGTTGCTGCAGGTGTCATGTAAGGTACATCCCAAAAGGGGCATTGTACTCAATTATGGGCCTGATGAGGGATGAGTAAAGAGGCACGATGACCTCCCCTGATCTAGATGTGAATCCCTTCATGATTAGGTGGGCTATATAAAATGTTTTTCTAACCACTTTGGCCACGTGATTGTCATATGAGAGATTGCTATCAACTTGGGTCCCCAGGTCCCTAATTACTTCTTCTGTACTTAATGGATTACCACCTATGTGGTAATTTGTGGGCACTTTGTTTTTGCCAAAGGGGATGACTATACACTTTTTGGCATTTAGCTTGAGGCCATGGCTCTGGCACCAGTTGCCTGTTTCTATGAGGCCCTTTTGGAGGATGTTTGTATCGGCTGGAGAGTTGATTATGGCGCCCAGTTTGCAGTCATCTAACGATGTGGACATCCTACAACAGGGCCTCACTGAGACAGATGTCTGGTGTCAAAGCCATAGCCTCAAGCTGAGTGCCAAAAAGTGCATTACCATCCCTTTTGGTAAAAACTCTGTATCCATGAACTACCACATAGGCGGTAGTCTACTTAACACCAAAAGTGTGATAAGAGACCTTGGGACACAGATGGATAGTCTCTCCTTGGATAATCACATCACCACAGTAGTCAGGAAATCCTTCTATGTGGCACACCTCATCATCCAGGAAAAAAGAGGTGATTGTTCCCCTCTACTCGTCACTCATTAGACCCATTATAGAGTACAATGCCCCATTTGGTATGCACCTCACAAGACATCTACAACAACTGGAAAGGCAGCAGAAATACCTCACAAAGAGGATACAAAGCTATGTCCAACCCAGAGCTGTTGGACATGCTCCACTTAAAGAAATCCCAATCCCTCCGAGCTACACGCTGTAGGGACTTAAACCTTGTCATCACATTAAACAGAACCTGCTGGAGGGATAGATTCCTGTCCCAGAGATTTCCCATACTCTGGAACAAACTACCTATCTATATCAAACAAAGCTCCTCATTAGCACTCTTCAAGAAAAATCTTGATGATTGGATGGGAGATAGGAAATTCACCCCAGGGATCACTTCTGTGGCTCTGCTCGACAGGGGCACAGGAAAATAATTTTCTTGGGTGGCGAAAGCCAGGGTACCATTTGGCTAAGCTTATGTAAGCCCTATGGCCAATAGCCTAGTACTTACCTATGAACCTATGAACCAAATGTCAGCTTGTGTTGTGTTGTGATGTGTTGGAGAAGGAGTGGAAAACCAGTCAATCATTTTTCAGTGCTTACGCCTAAGCACTCTACAAACATGAAGAATTATATTACAACAGCATAAATAAGCAGTAAATATTAAACAAGATGTGTGGTTAAAATAAGTATGTATGAAGCAGCTAAAAATTAGAAATGAAGGCAGTAATTCTTCTTTGCATTCCAAATGTTTTGCTAGCTAGTACTGCATTGGTTGATAGTTCTGATGAACAAGCTCAGTGCTTACTATCCATTTAGGAACTTGATGCCTCAGATCCCATGTTGGAACTTGCATTTACTTCACCCAGAAGAGCTTTGTATGCTGTTGCAACTTATTTGTGGGACTTTGGGTGCGTATTGGTTTTTTGAATTTACCTGATGAAGTTCCGGTATTGTTGGCAGGACGAAATCCTGTACTACTGGTTTTAAGGATAATTTTCTAAATAAACCTGCGTTTTCTACATCCAGCTGCCTATTTGTTTTTGGAACTTGCAAATAACCATGTAGTCGTCCAGTTCCTAGATTCCTAGGGTAATAGGTTTTTCCTAGGCTTATACCAGGGAAGCTCAGCCACATTAGCCAGTACAGGTTGGAGACCAACAATGTCCTTCATTAAGAAGACTTTTTCTGCATCTCCAGACTATCACAGGCATACCTGTCAACTTCTTAGTGCTAGAAATCTGGACAAAGCCTGACAAAATGTGTGGCAAAGGCCAAAAATAGGGACATATTGTACATATTGCTCTTATAAAGTTAAAAAAGTTGCTAGAGTAACAGGGTTTGCTTTAACATAATTTTTTGAAGGATTTGAAGTCTGAAATTCAAATGTTTGTCATTATTAAGTGACTTTAATCCTCCGATTAACCATGTAATTTGGCACAGGCCAAAAATATGAGTAAAAAATCTGGGCACTTGTGAAAATCTGGACAGTTGAGAGGTATGAACAGCTCTCACAGCCTCTGTTTTCTTGCCACAGGACTGATCGTGATACTTAGTTGTTCGTTTTCTTGTAACTTAAACTTTGATGTATTTCTCTTCTACAGATATCTGTGATTTCTTCTATACAGCTTTTCCTCTTTCCAATGAGCAGCAATATATTTTGGTTTGGCTGCATTACAAACAACTTTGGCCTTAGACTGCAGGTTTTTCCATAGGTTCATAGGTTCATAGGTTCATACTAGGCTATCTGCCCTAGGGCATTTATAAGCCTAGCCAGAATGTGTTTGGCTTTCGCCACCCATTTTAAATTTATTTTGCTATGCCCTTTTTCGAGGTTAGTATACTGTGCCTCTGTCTAACAGTGACACAGAAGTGATACCCGGGGTAAACCTACGATCTCCCATCCACTCATCAAGATTCCTCTTGAAGAGAGTCAATGAGGGACTCTGCCTAACCTGGACTGGGATTTTATTCCAGAGTGAAGGGAGCCTCTGGGTTATGAATCTGTCCCTCCAGCATGTCCTATTTATTTCAGTGCTGAGGTTCAAGTCTCTCGAGCATAGCTCGATGGGATTTGGATTTTCTGAGGTGCAGCATGTCCATTAATTCCGGGTTGGACATGGCTTTATACGTCAGGCACAGATCGCCTCTGAACAGGCGGTATGCCACTGAGTAGAGCTGGAGTTTCTTTAACCGGGCAGCATATGGCATCTGTTTGAGCCCTTTGATCCTCTTGGTGATGTACTTTTGGGGTCTTTCCAGTTGCTGCAGGTGTCTGGTAAGGTACATCCCAAAAGGGGCATTGTACTCAATTATGGGCCTGATGAGGGATGAGTAAAGAGGCACGATGACCTCCCTGATCTAGATGTGAATCCCTTCATGACTAGGTGGGCTATATAAAATGTTTTTCTAACCACTTTGGCCACGTGGTTGTCAAATGAGAGATTGCTATCAACTTGGGTCCCCAGGTCCCTAATTACTTCTTCTGTACTTAATGGATTACCACCTATGTGGTAATTTGTGGGCACTTTGTTTTGCCAAAGGGATGACTATACACTTTTTGGCATTTAGCTTGAGGCCATGGCTCTGGCACCAGTTGTCTGTTTCTATGAGGCCCTTTTGGAGGATGCTTGTATCAGCTGGAGAGTCGATTATGGCGCCCAGTTTGCAGTCATCTGCGAACTTGGTCAGCCACAGTCCTTCCATGTTGGCCTGTACCTCCGAGAAATATATACCGAACAAGAGAGGTCCCAGGACTGAGCCTTCTGGGACACCACTTGTAACTGGTTTGGAGTCTGACATGGCTCCAGCAATTCTAACTATGTGGGTTCTGTCCTTGAGCCAGTTTGCAATCCATGTAGTGACATAGGGGTTTATATTTAAGCTGGTGAGCTTATCTATAATGCCCGAGTGGGGTACTTTTGAACTTGTACGTTATCTTCAAACTGTAAGTCTGGCAGTCTCTATAATAATAGTATTTTTTCTTTTTTTTTCTTTTTCTCTTCTGATTTCTTTACTCTGTGTTGCTTGTCAGGCATCAGTAATAAAGCTGAAGTATGTAATTTGCTTGTCAGCCTTTCATCCAGTAACATCCAAGATGGGGAGAACCTAAGTCCTTGCAAATTAGTGCTTCTATATTACAAAATTTTGAAAACACAGTTCCCCTATCTTTTCCTACTGCTACTCATGAGATATTTTTCATGGCTTGGCTAGTTCTTTCCACTATCTCATCATCACTTAACGGGTCTCTTAGTTACCTCACTAATAGGTATCAATCAGTGAAATGACAAGATTATCTCTTGTCTTCCCATCCTATATTCATTGGAGTCCCACAGGGCTCCATCCTAGGATCACTACTGTTTAACCTATTTATCAATGACCTAAACACAGCAGGCAAGGAGGGCACCATAATATGATATGCCGATGTCTCCACTTCGATATGTGCTGCTAGAACACTATCCATGCTTCAAACACTCACCCAGAAATCCTCTTCCTCCATAGAAGCTTGGCTCAACAAACTCACAACTCCTCCTGAATCCAATAAATAAATTACTATTGTTAACCACAACTCTCTCCTCTCTTGAAAATCTACTTTTAATATACTGCCATCAAATAAGACCAAGATACCCCACACCAAACTACTAGGTGTGATGACCACCTGAAATTTGATCTCCACCTTGAGCAAGCCATAAAGAAGATACACCAAAAGCAAGGATACCTCTATAGAGTAAAACACTACCTTACTGACTCTGCTAGACAAAGCATAGCCACTTCTTTTCTACTCCCCACCCTATTATATGCCACTCCTATCCTAACCAGTCTTAATTAACTCCTCTCTATCAGCCAAACTAGAACAATGCTACAATAAAGTAGCCAAATTAACAACAAACCAGCAATATACGTCACACCACTGTCTCTGAACAACTAAAGTGTTTGAACTAAATAATTTTCTATTGTACTCACAATTAATTACAACCTTCAAACTACTACACAACCTTGAACAATTCTAATCACTTCACCCTATCGTTCAGCCTTACACTACCAAGAGACTCTTAGCCCCACTGACAAATCATTACTCTCCATAACTAAACCTAACAACAATGCGGGATACTCACTGTATTCAAACTGCATTGCTAATAGCTGGAATACTATCCCACTCTGTTTAAGAACATTCTTCAACCTGAAAAGTGTTAAATGCCATCTGAAGCAACACCTGATAAATGGCTCTACACCTGCACCACCCCTGGTTAAAATGATACTAATATAGCTATATGAATTTTTGCCATAACTCACTTCTGCACAAAACTTAATGTACTATTATCACAACTATACTCTCAGCTATCATCTCATCTCTTTTATCTTCCTTGTGCCTTCTCACTCATTCCCTTCTTTGGGATGCTCCATCTCTTTATCTCAAAAAAAATATTCATATACAACACGTTACTGTTGTTCCTCTTCATTGAAGCTGTAAATGGTGTAACTGATGTCAAGGATGTCTGAATAATGAACTTTTGCTCATGAATGAAACTGACTGTAAATGATGAAACAATGGAAATGATGGTCATGATGTCTGTATAATGGAGCTTTTCTCCCTGGGCCTCCACTGGAAAAGGATACTGCTCAGTCAGACATTCTTGGTAAACAAATGCCAATAAATAAATAAATTAATTAACACATATGAGATGTGTGACTGCTTTGAAATGAAGCAAATTTAATATCACTTAACTGTTGGACAAATATATTCTTCCCATTTAGGACAACTGTAGAGTACCTTGTTAACATTTCCTGTTATGGATGTTGTTATGGCGGATATTGTAGTTGACATACCTGTGCATGACTTGTTCTATGTGAGTAAGCAATACAGTCTATCTCTTGTTATTGTTTGTACTTTACTGTTCCCAGACATGATTTATGCATCAGCTCAAGCATTTGCCTTCACAATGGTTGGGAATTATTGTCTTATTAGGTTCAAACGTGAAGTCCTGGACATAATGTATTTCTTATTTGGAAAAAAAACAATAACATTGCATTTATTTTCCTGCAGATATTTTTCTCATGCCATCCTCTCATTGTAGTGTCATTCGACAACAGCATTTCTAAATGAGCATCAGTACTTCTCTGTAATTCTTTACATTTGTTTAGTTTTTCTTTGTCATATATAACTGTAGTTACCCAAAGAATCTCTAATTCTTCTAGCAACTGTTTATGCTTTTCTGGTGAATATCTACTCAGCGTATCTGCTATATGTATTCCCTCGCCTAGTCTGCATTTCACTTTCAGATCATACGTCTATGGATTAAGTAACATTCCATGGAATCTATGAGGTACCTTGGACAAAGACTTTCTGAATGTGCTCCTAAATCTCTAAATCAAACAGATTCATGGAATTTCTCACATCCACATACTATTGCTAATAGTTCCTTTCCTATCTATTTCTTTTGTACATCTGTAAATGCACCTGACATAAAGGTAACTGGTCAATTTAGTGATACAATCACAGTTGGTATAGCATTCTGACTGGCTTCTTACTTGCAATGCAACTGGCTTACATGCCTCCTAGTATTTTAATGTTACTACATCTGTAACTAATTTTTTGAGCATTTCAAAACAATTTTCCTGTTTGTAGCTTCATCCACAAGCTGTACCTTGTTCTAACAGAAACATATTATATGGAATGTCGTACAGATGAACTACTGAACACTGATATAGATGACTATATATCCCTGGATGCACACCAGCAGTGTTAGTGGCTCAACGGGTAGTAAACTCACTTCTGATACTGGAAGACAAGAAAGCTGTGGCTTCTATTCTTACACCATGTTGTTGTTGTTGTTGTGTCTTTCAGCTTTTCCTGGTTAGGGGTCGCCACAGCGGAACTCCGGTCCACTAATGATTGGCAGTAGATTTTTATGTGCCGAGTTGCCGGCCCTGATGCACAGCCTTCAACGAAGGTACGCCCATTCACGCATGTCTCCACACAGGAGACACTCTAGCTGAGAATCGAACAGGACATCTTACTGTGAGGCGACAATGCTACAGCAGCACCACCACCGCAGTCAGGTACTTGGATTAATTTTCCAGTATTAACATTGCAGTGCTGCATAAGAGGGGGGCTACTACTAAGTGTGCTGTCCTATGCATGTTAATCAGAAGTCCCATATGGTAGATCAGGTGGATATAATAGGTTCATAGGTTCGTATGAGGTTACTAGGCTATTGGCCCTAGCACCTTTATAAGCCTAGCCATGTTAAACCCTTGTTCCCTTACTGACCAAGTTGCATGGTCTATATTTGCACTGCAAGTATATGATAAGTACCTACTGCTCTTATCCAAGAGGGACATAGGTGACACTCCCATGGTAAATTTATGGCCTCCCATCCAGTTGTCTACATTATGCTTAACTCATTCCCTCCAGTATAACTTTTTGAGTGTGTACCTTTAACTCCCAGTGGATGAGGCTTGAGCCTTTAAAAAATTGAAGTTATTACCTTACATTTCTAACAAATACTCACTGACAGAGGTCAAATATCAATACAATTGTGTTTGCCATCACGTATGCTTCAAGATAAAATATTCTGATACCTTGAATGAAGCATGGTTTTGGAATTATTAATGCAAATATGAACAAGCAATATCTGATGCCTAGAGGCACAGTAGGAGGTAACTGTAAAAATGCCTGGAGGCACACTCAACTGTAATGAGATAAATAAGGTCATTGAAAAGCTCTGTTTTATGTGAACTGGGAGTTTGTTTCAGAGGAGTGGCAATCTCTGGGAGACATATCTGCCTCTCCAGCATGTCCTGTTAATGTCGCAGGCTAGGTTAAGATCCCTAGAATGAGTGAATCTCATCCATTTGACTTGCAGATATGCAGCATTTCCATTAGAGCAGGGTCCGAGACTGCTCTGTAGGACAGCCACAAGTTGCCTCTCAGCAGCCTATAAGGTACAGAGTACAGTGACAGGGTCTTCAGTCTGTCCATGTAGGTCATGTGTTGAAGGACCTGAATTTTCTTGGTGAGAAACCTCTGAGGTCTCTTCAGCTGCTACAGGTGTTTGGTGAGGTAAATGCAGAAGGGAGCATTGTACTCAATTATTGGCCTGATGAGGGTCAAGTACAGGGGAGTTATAACATTCTTAGCTCTGGATGCGATGCCCTTACTTATGGAATGTGCAATGCAGGAGGCCTTCCTTACCACTGTGGACACATGGTGATTGAAGTTAAGGTTGCTATCACCCTGTGTTCTCAGATCTCTCCCCACAGGGTTTGAGCTAAGGGAAGTACTGTTAATATTGTAATTTGCAGAGACTTCCCCTTTGCTGAAAGGGAAAATAATGCATTTTTTTTGTGCTTAGTTTACGTCTGTGCCTTTGACACCAATTATTTGTCTGTGTAAGCCCTTTTTGTAGTATGTCAATGTCATTGGGGGACTCAATGATTGCACCCAGTTTGCAGTCATCAGCGAACCTGGTAAGCCACAGGCCATCTATTTTCACCTGAACTTCAGAGAAATACATTCCAAACAGTAGGGCAGTAGGGAGTCCAGCACAGATCCTTCTGGTACAACACTGGTAACTGGTCTGCTGGTAGATGTGGATCCCCCAACTTTGACTGTATCATTTATGGAAAAAAGAATAAGGGTGTCCTGGCCAAACTTCTCCTAGTCAGTATGAATACCACCTTGGGCCTTCCCTGAAACAAAAAATAGCCAGGTGGGACTAACTCATTCAGCAAAAAGTAAATAAAAAAGCAGATCATACCTGCGCAACTTGTCTGAATATTGATAAGAATGTCACCAAGGCATATGACACTATCTCCCATGCAGGAATTATTAACAAACTTTAAAAACTCAACGTTAAACAATACATAGTTTGCTGGAAAGGTAACTGGCTGTCTGACAGAACCCACAACAATAAGGTAAGAGTTGTTTTCTCTAGACAGAAAGTTTCATGAATGGTATCCTTCAAGGCTTTGTCTTTGGTACCTATATTTCTCTGTTACAAAAGCTGATATCAAGGAACTACGGTTAAAGCAAATTTTCCTGATAATTGCAGACTAAGGGCAGTTATCAAATCTCTTTCTGATACTAAAGCTCTCCAGCAAGGTGTAGAAATAGTTTTCTTCAGTAAATCTACCGGCATTACTGTTTATCATATAGCTAGTATTCCATTTAAATTTGATACAGTCATCAAGACCTTGGGAACATATGATGATAACAGACTCTCCTTTGAACACCTGGTCTCTGAAGTGGTTAGAAAATCTTTCTACCTTGAACATCTAATCCTTTGTGATATCTCTTCATGGTTCAAGGAAGTTATAATTACACATTATTCATCCCTTAGTAGGTCCATCACTGAATATTATGCATTCATTTGCATGTACTTTGTTAAGCATATATACTAGCCCAACATTTCCACACCAAAAATATCTCAGGTCTCAGTATGCATAGCTACTGTGTTAGATAATGCCCTGTCCTTTTACTCAGTGTCATACAGACTCCTGAGGGATGACCTTTCTTAGCTTTCCATGTTTAACCAAGATGGCATCAATTTGCTGCCCAAGACAAACTCAGTTAATCTGTTACATTATTCATTTGTTTCTGGCTATGTGGGAAAGTTTCTCATCATGTAATTCAATAGCTTTGGATGTTTGTCCATTTTGGAATTGTTTGTGATGAGACTGCAGAGTGGAGCATTACCACAGTAGAGAGGTGGTGCAGTTTGGCTATGAGAATAGCACTTGGAACTGAACTGCACTATATCAGCTCTTTACAACAGCTGGATGAAATTCGCTTCACTACCAGCTTGTCACAGAACAGTTGTCCTAAGCTGGAGCTTATTTTTGTGGTGATTTGTTTTAAACAAAGCTATTGTGATGCTAATTCAGCTTTCTTCTACCTAAATGGGTGATAGAATGGTATTACCAATGAGTGTTTGTTGGTATTTGCTGCTTTGGAGCAGATAGATTCCCTGAGTATTGTTTTTAACACCTTTATTCAACATGACATTTTTAAAAAGTGACATAGGTACATATGCAGTGCCGGAATTCACTCCAGCATTACATAAATTGCTCAATTCCTGCTTTCCCTTATATTTCACTCCTCCTCCTTCTCCGGAACATTATTTTGCATGTATCGTTCCCACAATCTCCATTTATTTCTGCTTAATTTGCTCCTTCTCTTTTCTATATCTCTTTTACAGTTATCAGTATTTAGTGGTTTAGATTCTGATTTCCATTTTATAGTAATTGCTTTTTGGCAGCCAATAGCATTAAATTTATTAAGGCCTTATTATGTCTGGGCAATTCAGATCCTTTATCACACCTTAAAAGAATCATTTCCTTACATTTGCTCCCCCAGCATTACTGACAAAGTACTCTGTAGGATTTTTTTAATTTGTAGGATTTTTTTTTTTTAATTTGCCAGCTTATTGCATTCCCCAAAACCAGTTCCCAGTTACCTCTTTCTTTTCCATCACACCTCCAGTATTTTTTCTGTACACTTGGGGAAAAATTCTCTGAAGTCTACTTAGGGTATACAATTACATATCCAAACACTTCCAAACAAAAATATTAAATGTTATCAAGTTTATTGCATGCTTGGGACCTGTACATATTTCCTCTCATTGTTCATTTCTATACCGTCTTTCCATACTCTCTTCCCCATATTTTATAATCTCCTCTGATTCTTATAGTTATTGTGCACTAGTTTATATGGTCTACTAATTATTTTTTTGTAACAGACACTTCTGTTCTAGACTCAAAGCTGATATTCTATTTAGCACTCCCCAGTCCCTTTCTCTTTTCCCTATACTCAGTTATTAATCTCTGGCAAGTAAGGCAGTCTCTAACCTGCAGTCCAGACTTCTGCTTGGCCTCATCCACTCAGTTACCTTTACCCTTCTAGGTATTTGCTTACAAAACCTTGGCATCTTTACTAATTTTAGTCCAATAAATTCTAGTCCCTCATGCCAACTTTCTATACCCTACTAGCGGTCATCCCTATTGGTAAAATCTCCTTTCTCCATTTCTTTGTCAACTTAGTTCTTAAAATATTTTCTGTCACTTTATGAATATAATATTCTGTATGGTTGTTACTGTTCTCCATGCATCCAAAATCCTACACTTTTCCTTACTTCTGAACACCCCTTATATTATCATCCTTTTCTACTTTAACTTAATACCTCTTGAGTATTATTTGTAGGTTCTGAATGTCTGCCATATGGTCCCAGAACTGCTATCCTTCACTGAGCTTTTTAGTTAGATATCTGAGTTTCTTGAATCTTTTTCAGACTATTGATATTCATTTTGGAGGACTTCTATAGTGTGAACAGTTGGACCACTAGTGTCTTTTGAGAGTTTGTCCATTCCAATCACTGGAGCGGTGTACTAGACTCATGACTTATAAAACCTATAGTATATTTTTCTTGTTAATATTATGAAAGGGTTAATTTCATTTGGACCCCAGCTTTAAAGGTAAAACTGACTTTTACATTTACATTGATTGTATTTTTTTAAAGCTGTTATGTTTCAGCAAATGTGTAACTTTCAGCTCTTCATTTTGCATAGTGTTTTGAGATAAAACACTGAAATAAAATCAAACTTATTTTATATTTGCTCTTCTTTAGTGTGGACTTACACCAGTGGCAGCTGGTGACTGCAAATCACAGGGGGGCTGCAGGAGACAGCTGAGTGGGTGGGGTCAAGGGGAGGGGGTGTGGTCAACTAGAAGGGGAGGAGCTATGCGCAAAACCACAAAAAAATAACTTTAATTAAATACGCTGCCCTGGGTGGCAAACCATCATTATGAAAGTCCAATCAAGACAAAAATAAGTGTAGAAGAATAAAAATATTTCAATGCATTGGCTGCATGACAGCTTACTTAATATCTAGATGGAAACAAAAGGTTGTGAGGCATGAAAAAATAAATTAATTTTTAAATACATTACTGGAATGCCAGTCAAAATCAAGTATAAGAAAAACCAGAAGCACTCAACTCAAACCACTTCTCTTTGCACTGCAGTTCTAATTATAATATATTCAGCTTTATTAAAGTACCAAGTAACATGCTGAAAGTAGAAATCTATGTGATGCCCCCACTTGTAAAAATGTTTCTTATCCAAAAAAGACCTGCTGCCTGACAACTTGTTTCATGGGGAAAACATGATAAAAGTAAAAAATGAAAAGCAAACAAGAAACAAGTAACCAGATCCAAGAGCACCCGTGGAGACAATGATTCAACTGCAGCAGTAAGATAGTAGAAAACAGGTTTAATTCCAAAACGATTCCTTTAGCACAATAAAAAAGCACAATAGAGACAAGCGCTTTCGCCTGGACCATTCCAGGCTTTCTCAAGTCAGAATGAATAACAATAGTAAAAACACATTTTAAATAGTTTGAACTCCTTGACCACATGCTCATTTAATTGTTAAATTGATGAATGAGTAACACCTGATAAAGGCTAGAGCCTTGCTTATGTGCATGCCTTGTTTTCCTTAAAAATATATTGCTCAAAACCTGTTGTAATCCACATAATTTTGCAAATAGCTGTTGCTGTTTGCATCTTACAGACCGTGTGCAGTTTGAAATGTTCATAAAAACATTATATTAAAAACAGGAATTAAATACTCTAACATGAAAATATTTCCTGAAAAATGTATAAAACATCAATGCATAGTCTGACCGGAAGCAAGCCAACATATGGCAACAAACAAATGAAACAAATAAAAATGAAAATAAAAATAAAATAAAATAAAACCTTAAATTTGGGATGTGCCATATCAGCTTGTATCAGGGCGTGCCATATAAACTATAATCTGGCTCTTCTAAGTTTAAGGACTGGGCCTATACTCAACATGCCATTGAGGCCAGGAGTACTTCCCGCATCAAGCCTGAGCTGCCAAATTAACTCCCTAAATTCCAAGGTGGATTCCCAATCTCCACCTCTGTTACTGGGGTGTACCTGTTCAAGCACCATAAAGGCGAGTTTAAAATTGGGGCAAGTAAGGGAGTGTTTGAAAAATGCATTACTTTCCTTCATTTTACCTATGTCGTAAATGTGTTCATATATACGCTTCCTAAGCTCCCTTTCAGTTTTTCCTATATAAAACGCGCCACAGGTGAGACAATAACCAATATAAACTACACCTTTCGTGTTGCAAGTGTAATACCCATGTGGTTTCAAATTGATTTTACGTTCCTTCAAATATATGTGATTACTATTAATGATAAGGGGACACTGTTTACACATACCACATTTAAAGGTGCCATTCTTTTGTTGAGTTGTCATACGGATGGTATTATTGAACACATTTACGACATAGGTAAAATGAAGGAAAGTAATGCATTTTTCAAACACTCCCTTACTTGCCCCAATTTTAAACTCGCCTTTATGGTGCTTGAACAGGTACACCCCAGTAACAGAGGTGGAGATTGGGAATCCACCTTGGAATTTAGGGAGTTAATTTGGCAGCTCAGGCTTGATGCGGGCAGTACTCCTGGCCTCAATGGCATGTTGAGTATAGGCCCAGTCCTTAAACTTAGAAGAGCCAGATTATAGTTTATATGGCACTCCCTGATACAAGCTGATATGGCACATCCCAAATTTAAGATTTTATTTTATTTTATTTTTATTTTCATTTTTATTTGTTTCATTTGTTTGTTGCCATATGTTGGCTTGCTTCCGGTCAGACTATGCATTGATGTTTTATACATTTTTCAGGAAATATTTTCATGTTAGAGTATTTAATTCCTGTTTTTAATATAATGTTTTTATGAACATTTCAAACTGCACACGGTCTGTAAGATGCAAACAGCAACAGCTATTTGCAAAATTATGTGGATTACAACAGGTTTTGAGCAATATATTTTTAAGGAAAACAAGGCATGCACATAAGCAAGGCTCTAGCCTTTATCAGGTGTTACTCATTCATCAATTTAACAATTAAATGAGCATGTGGTCAAGGAGTTCAAACTATTTAAAATGTGTTTTTACTATTGTTATTCATTCTGACTTGAGAAAGCCTGGAATGGTCCAGGCGAAAGCGCTTGTCTCTATTATGCTTTTTTATTGTGCTAAAGGAATCGTTTTGGAATCAAACAAGAAACAAGCTCAAGATACATTGCTTAAAGGATTACTGTACAGGTTATGGACCACACATGATTGGCATTCTGTTTAGTTTACGGGTAAAGTCTGTAGAGATGACTGGAAGTCTCCAACAAGTGTAATGAGCTTTTTAAAATAATGGAATTCTGTCCTTTAATACCCAAGGCTTATACATTATCTAGTCAAGTATTCTCTGCATGGCAACAACAGAAAGGCTTTCAATGTTGGCAATTCTTTAACAGTATGCTTATTAAAGCTTACTTGCATCTTACGATCTCAGACAAGCTTACCTTATGGTCATTAAAGCATTGCTACTTAAACACAGAGCAACAGGCACTTTGAGTAATAAGCATAAATCAACAGTACAAAAATATGACAGAAACCAGACCATTCTGCAAAATCAAGGACAGATGAAAAGCCACTGTAGTACTTATGCAGTGTGTCCTCCCCATCCATACAACTACTCCTTGCCTTGCTTGGACACATCCAGAGTCACTACATGAGGGAGTGGGGTGCAACAAGCATGTCACAATTTGAAATCTCTCTGGCTGACTGATGGCCCTGACACATTTGTTATACCTCTCAACCTCAAGAGCAAGAAATCTGGAGAAAGCCATACACAGAAGTGGGACAAAGGCCCAAAAATAAGGACAATTTTTAAATATTGCTCTAATAAACTTAGAAAGATAATAGAATAGGTCTTGCATTAGTATGAATTTTCTGAAGGGTATAAAATCTGAAACTCAAATGTCTGTCATTTTCTAACTTCAGTCTTTAGTGATTTGTCACTAACTTGCCAAAAACACAACTTTATGAAAAATGGACCAAAAATGTGATGCAAAAATATAAAATAGACACACAATACAGCTGCTACCTGTCAAAGAAGGGACACTTTAATATTAGTACTGCTACCTTGAGCAGCTGACAAAATAAAAGAATCTACATGCATTTCAAGTAATCTATAACTTTGATTATTACAGTTATTTCTTAATTGTAAACCCTCCATGTTTTCTTCCAAAATTGCTATTTTGCGGAGGGATTATTAAAGGGAAGAGCAACATTTTGAGCCAAAAATTGGGGACAGTTGAGAGGTTGGCTATGCCCAATTCTATAAAGCAATTTATTTGCATGTACCTCTCAACCTGTTAATGCAGTAAATCTGAACATGGCCAAATATATTGGGGGCACATATAAACAGTACTAAAAATTGCTCTTGTATAAATTGAGACAGTTGATAGAACAGCTCTTACTTTAACATGCATTTTTCTGAAGGTTATGTCTCTGTGTGTGTGTGTGTGTGTGTATTTACATGCTTTAGTATAAAAACAATCCCTTTTGTAAACTGTCATCTTGTTTTGCTATGTCAATTATTTGTATTTTTTCTTTAAGTATAATTTTATGTATAGTAGTTGATTGTAAGTCATGTCAGGCATTGAGTATAATGAAAGAAAAAGTCTGAATATTTTAATTTTTAAACAAAAAAATAATCATTTGACATCATCCATGTTAATTACTTTATTGGTATGACTTGACAACATATATTTTATGCATTTGCTAATTTTTTCTTCATGTGTTAAACCCTCAAAAAAAAACCAAGGCACATGCCTCTTTTCATGGGTGATGGTAGCACTACCTGGTTATTTGACTTGTTGTTAGACTCGCACCGTAGGCAAATGGTCCGAAGCTCATTAGTAGCTCATAGCTTAGTGCAGTAGTGGTTAGGAACTTACAAACTGATAGAGGTGAATTTAATAATGCTTTTGCTTAACAGCAACTTCTCCTTTACATTAAACTTTTAATGGCTGGTCTTCGGAAAAGAAGATGTTAAAAAGTACAGTTTTGTACCTACCATAAATGTAGATGTCTGATAGGTATGCATCTGCAGTCATAACAAATGGGTTGTCCTGCCTCAGGCAGCCCTTCGGTCGGCCGGATTCCAAAGTCTGGGTCTGGCCTCGGCTGATGTCGCACTTCACCCGACGTCATAGCTGCTGGGGTATAAAGGCATCAGCCGACGCCATTTTCCTCAGTGTTTCTTGCCCCAGATGCCCGGTGCCCTCTAGGAAGGCTAAATTTGGATAAATGCAGATAAATCCAAACAGTAGAAAGCAAAATATATATATATATATACATACAAACAAATACACCATAATAGATTCCCCCAGCTAGCTAAAAGAGGGGTAAGTACCCTAGGAATACCACAGAGGGGAAGGTGGGTGGGTAATCCTGACTGCAGATGCATACCTATCGGACATCTACATTTATGGTAGGTACAAAACTGTACTATGTCCTTCAAGGATGCATCTGCAGTCATAACAAATGGGTAGAATACCATAGCCAAACTGGGGGAGGAGGCACTAAGATAATGATGGTGTAGTTAAGATCCCTTGTAAAACAGCAGTTGCAAAACCTGCTCGGGATCTGGAGTATAAAGGAAGATTATAATGCTTGGCAAATGTATGCACGGAGCTCCAAGTAGCAGCTTCTAAAATGTCTTTGGTAGCCACTCCTCGTAGGGAAGCTGTAGTGGTGGCTGTAGCTCTTGTGGAGTGAGGCCTGATATTTTCAGGAGTTGTCTTTCTATGAAATGAGTAGCAGAATCAAATGCAATTTCCTATCCATTTTGAGATTGTCTGTTTTGAAATTGCTTTTCCTTGCACTCCTGTTGCATATGCTACCAGAAGCTGGTCAGTTTTTCTGCTGGCCTTGGTTCTGTCCAGATAGTAGCGCAGTTGTCTGTGTACATCCAAGGTGTGTAGTAGTTTTCCCCCCCTGTTCTGTGGGTTGGGGAAGAATGTAGGTAAATGTATAGCTTGGTTCAAGGATACCCTGGATACCACCTTTGGCATAAAAGTAGGATTGGTTCTCAGAGACACTCTATACTGATGGAAGATAAGGAAAGGCTGCACTGCCATTAATGCCTGTAACTCAGATACCCTTCTTGCTGAAGTGATTGCTAGAAGGAAGGCAGTTTTCCAAGATAAGAACTGTAAGTCTGCTGTTGCTGCTGGTTCAAAAGGGGGAAGTGTTAATTTTTCTAGCACAAAATTGAGATCCCATGCAGGCAAAGGTGGTTTCCTTGGAGGCTTTACATTTTTGATCCCTCTCAGGAATTGTCTGAGGAGAGGATGAGAGAAGACAGGAGGATCCATGTTGTACTCTGCTGAAATTGCTGATGCATGTATCTTAATGGAAGAATAGGACAGGCCATTGTGGAACAGTTCTGCTAAGTATTCCAGGATGTGTGCTAGGTTTGCTAGTGTGACATTTTCTCCCTTTTCTGCACTCCAAATGAGGAATCTTTTCCATTTTGCTGAATATGTTTTCCTTGTGGAGGGTCTGCGAGCCTCCAGGATAATGTCCTTAACCCTCTGAGATAAATCAAGCTGGTTTTGTTTTATGCAATTTTCCAAGCAGTTAGCTGCAGTGTTTTTAAGTTTGGATGCAGAGTCTTGTAGTTGTTCTGCGTTAGAAGTAAAGGACATAGAGGTAGATGCCATGAATGCGTCCGAGACATGCTTCTCAGTAGCGGGTACCAATGTTGCCTTGGCCAGTCTGGAACTATCAGAATTACCTTTGGCTGTTCCTCTCTGATCTTCAGTAGAACTTTGTACATCAAAGGAAGAGGTGGAAAGGCATATACAGTCAGGTACTTCCAGCTGAAAGAAAGGGAGTCCACCCTCCAGGCAAGTGGGTGGTATACTCTTGAGCAGAATTTCTTCAGTTGGTGGTTGTGTGGGGAGGCAAACAGGTCTATCTCTGGCATTCCCCATTTCTGTGTTATGGTTTTGAAAATATCTGGATGCAGCATCCATTCGTGAGCATCCGTGGTAGTTCTGCTTAAGCTGTCTGCTAGTGAATTTTCTTTTCCTGGTACAAATCTGGCCTGCAGTTGGATGTTGAGATTCAGGGCCATGTTCCACAGGTCCATTGCCATCCGGCATAGAGGGTATGAATGTGTGCCTCCCTGTTTGTTGATGTACCACATGACTGTGGTATTATCCGTCCTTATCAGTAGGTGTCCTTGCTGGATGAATGGTCTGAATGCCTCGATTGCATGTTTCACTGCCAGCATCTCCTTTAGATTTATGTATAGATTCAGCTGGTCTTGTGACCATAGGCCTTGGATACACTTCCTTCCATATGTGTGCCCCCTAGCCTAGGTCTGAGGCATCCGTGGTGATGGTCTGCCTTGGATGTGGTTTGTGGAAAGGCAATCCTCTGTTTATCTGACAGGCCTGAGCCCACCACAGGAATTCTTTTTTCAGACATGGAATGATTGGTATCTGTGCTTCTAGACTGTGTCTGTGTTGAGACCATACATTCCTTAGGTACCATTGTAACTTTCTCATATGCAGCCTGGCATGTGGGATCAATATTATGCAGGATGCCATGTAACCCAGGGCCTGCAGGACTTTCCTTGCAGTAAGCTGAGTTTGTCTTGTTAATGCCATGAAATAGACTGGTAGTTGCTTTTGTTTTTCCTCTGTGAGAAAAGCCATCTGAGTTATTGTGTCCAGTTCTGCACCCAAAATGTTATCCTTTGGGATGGCACTAGTCTTGACTTTTGTATGTTGACTGTGTATCCCAAGGCTTGCAGCAGTTGTATGACATTGGCCAAATCCTTTATTAATTTTGTCTTGTTGTCCGCTTGTATTAGGCAGTCATCCAGGTATGGGTAGATTTGAATTCCCTGAAGCCTGCAATGAGCAATTACTGATGCCAGGCATTTCGTGAACACTCTGGGCAGTAGATAAGCCAAAGGGCAATGCTGAGAATTGATAATGCTCTGATCCTGCAAGAAATCTGAGGTGTCTTCTGCAATCTGGTCGTATAGGGACATGCAGGTATGCCTCCTTGAGATCTAGAGTCACCAGCCAAGACTCCTTGCCCAACATGGGAAGAAGTTGCTGTAGGGTCAGCATTTTGAATTTTGGAACAATGAGATATGTGTTCAGTGCGGACAAATCGAGAATAGGCCTCCATTGATTTTCTTTTCTTGGTACAAGGAATAGTCTGGAGTAAAAACCTTGGCCTTGTTCCATAGATGGTACCTTTTCTATTGCTCTCATCCTTAGTAAACTGATGATTTGTTTTAGAGCCTCTGATTTCTGGCTTGGTGGAAGGTTTGGCATTCCTCTCTTTTTTGGTAGAGTGTGGAAGTGAAACCTGTAGCCCTTGTCTATTGTTTGTAAGGTCCATTTGTCTCCTGTAATACAATGCCAATTTCTTGAGAATAAAGCTAGCTTTCCGCCCAAGGGTGCTTTCAGTTGTTCCCTGGTAGGCGGAATCAGAGCCAAGTCATTGTGTCTGTCCTGTAGAAGTGGTTGCAGTCGCAGCTGTGGCGGCACTTCTTTGGTTGGCAGGTTGCCACTGACAACCCCTGTAGGCACCCCTAGATTGACCTCTGCCTCTTGGGCGTCTATTTCTGCCTCTCTGTGCTCTGGAGGTGTCTGGAAAGGACCAATTCTTTGAAGGCCAATTTCTGCTAAACCTCCGAGGTTGGACCTGCAAAAAATCCTTTACTGTTTGGACTGATTTTGCTTTTTCTTCCACTTTCTTTAGAACCTCCTGTGCAGGGGAGCCAAACAAACTTTGTTTCTCCATAGGGGCATCCAGGAGTTTAGACTTAACATGGTCTGGTAAGGATTGTTCTTTTAACCAGGCATGCCTTCGAATCACTGCTTCAGTCATAGCTGATCTAAATGAAGCCTCCAGTGCATCATAGCCACATTTTAAGAAATGATTGCTGACCTGCTGAGAGTTGTGTACCAAATCCTGAAGGGACTTATGGTCTAAAGGTTCAGGAGAGGCCAGCTTTTTATTCAGCTGATATAACAAAAATTCCTGGTACTGTATCATGTGAAATTGACAGTTTAAAGCCCTGGCCCCTGGCAGAAAGAGTAGCAGATGTATAAACCTTTTTACCCCATCTCTCTAATGCTCTAGATTGTCTTTCAGATGGTAGTGGGTTTTTGGCAGAGGCAGCTGCAACACCTTTAGGGCCCTGAGAAATGGTTTCTGGGTCTGCAGCATGAGCCTTATACAAGTGGTAGTGAGAATCCGGGACCCTGTAGTATCTGTCAGGCTTTGCAGGGGCCGGGGGAAGAGAATCAGGGGCAGTACTGGCATCATTGTATGCATCATCAACAACTGATAGTACAGGTGGAATGGCTAAAGGCCTATGCTGTGGTAAGTGTAAAAAAGTCCTTAGCCTTTTCCTAGAATCAGAAAAATCCTGACCCTGCCATTGGAAGTGTTCCCTCATTGAGTGTAGGGTTTCCCCAAAAGAAAATTCTTCTGGAGGGGAGGCAGAAGGAATGGAGTCCTCTGCATCAGAATCCTCATAAGGTGAGTACGGGCCTTCCTGATGGTCCGATACATCTGAACCATCCGAGGAGTAGTCAGAGGACAGAGGTTCAGGGGGTTCAGTCCTAGGCCTCTTTTCAGGAGGGGGTTGTGAGGCCCTGTCTGGGTGAGGTTGGGTTCCCCTGATCAGAGAAATAAGGTCCTCAGCAAGGCTGAAAATCTGGGAACTTGAGGTAGGCCTGTGAGAGGGAGCATTTGAAGGTAAGGCCTTGGAAAGTTTGGCTGCTTTAGCCCTGGAAAAGGCCTTGATAGACATAGAAGCAGGGGGTCTAGCTGCCCCAGGTGCAGGAGTAGAGATGTCCAACGGAATAGTGTCAGACAACTCTTGTGTGCCTGCTACTTCAGCAGGAATTTCTGTAGCCGGCTCAGCCATGGCCTGTGTGGCCTCGGTTATTGGAGGCATGCTTTCGGCCGAGGGGAGAACCGAGGTCTCGGTTTCAGTCAAAACCGAGACACTCACGGTAGGCCTAACCGTGGTTTCAGCCGAAACTGCGGGCCGCGAGTGTTGGTCCTTTTCTTTGCCTATTCTAGCTAAATGCATAGTCGGAGACTCCGACGGCATTTTATATGCAAAAGTGGAGCCAAAAAACTCTTCTGCAAACTCCGACCGACATCTGAGAGTCCGTCGGTTGAAGGAAGCACAGGCTAAACAAGCTGATACGTCGTTGTCTGGGCCTAAGCAAGGAAGGCAGTAAGAGTGGAAATCCTTATGAGGTATTTGTTTCCCACAAGTTAAACAATTATTTACTGTGTCTGACATCGGCTGAGGCAAGAAAGAGTCCCCAATGGGGTACTTAGCTTTTTAGAAGTCTTCAGTACGTTGAAATCTCTGGATCTGACCGACCGGCACTTGCGAACAGCTTCTGCTTCGGGCACCGTGCGTAAAGAAAGACTGAGGAAAATGGCGTCGGCTGATGCCTTTATACCCCAGCAGCTATGACGTCGGGTGAAGTGCGACATCAGCCGAGGCCAGACCCAGACTTTGGAATCCGGCCGACCGAAGGGCTGCCTGAGGCAGGACAACCCATTTGTTATGACTGCAGATGCATCCTTGAAGGGCATCTACTCTTATAAACACAGACACCGTACCTCTCAACATGTCTGTACACGAAATCTGGACAATGCCTGAAATAACGGTGGGGACAAGTGCTCTAAAATAGGGACAAATTTAAAACACTGCCCACATAAATGTTTAAGGTTCCAATGTATGCCTGATATCACTAACAAATCTGCATGGCTGCTATTCATGTACATCACCACCCAACAATCAGCTGTAAAAACTAAGACCATCAAACTTTCGCGCCCGGGCAACAGCAAAAAAGCAATGCCAACAAGTGTTTATTTAATGTTGTTGTTGTCGCAGTCTAACAAGTTTTTATTTAATACTGTATAAAAAATAATACTGTTAGTGCTTCACACTCGATCGGACGTCAGTGCCGGTGAAATTTGTAAGTGAGCGCCAGCAGCATTTATTTGAGAAGATCCTCCCTTTTGTATATATACGTAACATTTAAATGATGAGCTGGATAAAGTAAGCTATAGCACTGAGGACTAATAAAAAACGGTACTTACTTACCGCAACCACATTCCAAACAACTCGATAATATGTAAGCAGCGATAGCTATAGATATACACTTAAGTTCCTTAGTCCTGTATAAACTACTTAAATTAAATAAAGTAATGAATGAAATAAAATAACTCACCTGTTTTGATTCCAGAACAGCCTGATGAAAGAAGCAGGTTCAAACAGCAAATAAATCCACCACACAGACAGTCCTCCTTCGCTCCTTGCCTCGCTCTCTGTGTACTTAATTAAAAATACTTTGTCTTGTGACAAAAAATAAAAAAAAAAATTTTTGTTTAAATTAATTAAAACTAAATAGTACAATGAATAAGTCAAATATGATCAGGTCCACTCCAACGCCGAAAACTGACTGACTGATTCTCGCTCTTTTCCCAGCACATAAAGCCCGGGAAGAGAGCGACAACCAATCAGCACCATTTGCCCAGCAAGCACGTCATGACGTGCCTGCGGACGTCGCAGTCCGAGCCCCTTCCATATCTATGCGGTTTGTGTCTCAACCGCATAGACTTCTGGGAGGTTCTGGGCATCACAACGATGCCTTCTTTGCTCCTCCGGGCTGCAATGAAAACATTGCAGCAAGAATTAGAAAAAAAAAAAAATGCTGTTGCGATTGAAACGCGCAATGCGCATGCGCGTAATTTTGAGTCGCGGACTCGAAATTTAAAAGTACAAAAACAGATTTTTTTTTTTTACATTAAAAAAAAAACAAAATAAACTACTCAGCTGTCTAGCTGAGGGGGCTGCAGTCCGGCAGCCCGATGCCACGAGCCGCCCCCTGACTTACACTTTGTCAATATATTCAGCAGCTGTATCAGTCTCTAATCATGGTGTTCCTGTGAGTCAGCCCACACTATACTTTTAGTTCTTATTGTTTCTGAAAAACACATTTTTCCCTTAATCAGACTTACATTTAGAATAGTTCTGAGCCTTCAATTAACCATGCACCAGCTATTTTCTGGCACATATGAAATGGAAGTCAAACAAATCTATACATTCCTAAATATGTATTAAATATATACCTTTTGGAGCATGCTTCATCTAACCTTATCTATCAGAAACCTTGGCTTGCATCTAATACAGAGAGAAGCACAATATTTGGTATTCTTGAGCCCACATACTAAGCTGTAAACAATAGGTAATGGTTTGCTTTCCCTATTCTAGACTGACTCATGATCTACTGAAAAAAAAAAACTGCTTGATTGCTACATATTAGAACCACTTTTCTCCTAAAACACAGTCAAATAAGCCTTTTTGCAGAACGATAAGACTGTCGCTTCCTAAGAATATACTTTTCAAAATCCAGAAAAGCCACAGTGATTGTTGTAAAGGTCAAAAGCCTCTATACTGGTCTCTCCTCCCCCGTTTAAAGGTCACTGCAGCATGGAAAAATGACTAGGCCATAAATAACTTCACTAATACACTGATATGTATATGGTGAGGTCTCACAACTCTCTCAGCTAAGGAAGTCTGTGACTTAGCAAGGCTCTCACTGTGAATGGGTAAATTAAATCCATTGATATGAAAACTTTAGCCAATGGGGGTTATTCATAGAGTATGAGCTGATCTTCCTACTATCTCTGATGCCAAAGCCACATTAAACAAAGAACCTCACGACTGTTATAATGTAATGGAAATTTATGATTAAGACACTCTCCCAGAGTGAAGCAAATTCACAACTAATAAGTATTAAAACCTGGGGTTAGTTCAGTCAAATACCTGACAAACTCAGTCATCAACTTCATTACCAAAATGTAGCAGTTATTTTCTGATTTCTGTTGCTGTTGTTCTTTTTTCTATGTGAAAAGACCTGCACACAAATCAGAAAAGATTTTTGATTAGTTCTGCTCTGTTTTCCATCCGAGTACCTTTGGCAACCTTCTCTGCTGTTTCCATGCTACTTTACTCCAAGCCTCAGAACAGTTCGGGTGACAACCCATAGATATCTGTAGCTCTTTCTTATGGGTCAGCCAATGCTTTCACTCCCAATTCTAAGAGAACCATCATAAATGCTGGTTAAAGGCAGTAGAAGCAAATTCTGTTTTTGCATTACTAAATATTGGTCAAGAATTGAGCCTTATTGCATTGCATGGCTGTGCAGCAATCATTTTACTGAATACATTTTTGATCACCAACCTTACACACCTTATCAGGCTTCCAAATAGTGCTGATGATTCACTGTTGATGTATAATTGCAGATACACTATGACAACCTCAGTTTTCTAGATCCAATGTGCCTGTGCCACCCAACATGAACATTCTATGGACTTTATTCTTATAGACCATTCAGTAAGGCATACCACTGAATTGTTGCTACATAAATTTCAAAAAGCTTTGTCCTTCCATTCTATCTGGAATCGCAGTGACTTGTAGGTTCTTATGAGAAACTATATTCCAACTACCTGGAAGAAATCATTCCTAGTACCACTCCATAAAGGCAGCTACTCAACAGAACTGACCAATAACAGACCCATTGCAATACCATCACTCCTATCTAAAATTCTGGAAAAATGTATACACTTCCAACTCCTAAAATACCTTACTGACAATAGTCTACTCTCTTTCACACAATATGGTTTCCATTCTAGCCATAGCACAATGACTGCCTTCCTCAGTTTCACCAATACAGTTAATCAGAAAAGAAACAATGGTAACCAAGTCTCAACTCTTTTCCTAGACCTTTCTAAAACTTTTGATACAGTATGCCATCAAAAACTTGTCTATGAACTTGCTTCATGGGACCAAAAACTTATCTCTTACCTGATTTCATAGCTACCCATCTAATAATCAACAAGCCATGAAATGGAAACATGACTTCTTTGCATTGCTACCAGTCACAGTTGGAGTCACTCAAGGATCAGTTCTAGACCATCTCTTATTTAACATCTTTATTAACAATCTCCACACAGCCACTAAACAAGCAGCCTTACTTCAGTATGCTGATAATGCAAAACTCATTTGCTCTGCCCACACATTAAATACCTTCCAAGATATCAAACAACAATTATTCCTATCCAGAGAATCCTGGCTATGTGCCTCATTCCTACTACTCAACCGCAAAAGAATAAACTAATGCTTTTTACCCCTAAACAATTTACAGAACAAAACCAAACATTCCACATTCTCTCATCTAATAACAATTGAAACCATAGCACAAACTAAACTTCTAGGAGTCTTATAATCAACACCTGCTCAGACCATTAAATATATATATATGAAACTAGGCTCCCTCTGAATTGTAAAATCATTTCTCAAAGACACTTCTAGAATGTCAATAGCAATGACTTACCCGCTCCCATGCTTTCTATATGCATCCCATATTTTTACAAATCTTAACATCACCCTCAAAACAATACTTGACACATGCTATAACAAAACAGCTAAATCTGCAGTTAATACCTTCCAAAAAATGCATTACTGTGCAGCCCTAACAGACCTAAACTGGTTAGAACTTCTTAACTACCTGACCTACTCACAACTTGTAATAGCCCACAACCTAATACACAACCCCGAAAGATACGTATCTCTAAAAACCTTACTCTAATACCAGAGCTTTTTGGTCAAGCACCACATCTCTCCTTGGTACAACTAAATCAAACAACTTATCTGGTGACTCGCTATACTCCTACCACGTCACCAAACTGTGGAACTGTATCTTAGATTAGCTAAGACTTAACAACAAAAAGAATAGCTTTAAAGCAGTACCAAAAGAACATTTAAACAATACTTGGCTTTGCTCTTGCACCTCTCCTGGATAATGTAAACATATACATACTACCCTTTTCCCATACTGTTTTGTCAAACCTTTTTCCTCTGCTACAGTTGCACTTCAGTGTCTCCCTCTCTCCCACTAACACTCAACCAACTTTACTATCTCTGCTTCCTGACTTCTCCCTCAGCCTTGTCTGCCTACACATATAACTTAGCATCACATTGCATCTTCTTATTTTCCTAATACATCCCACCTCAGAAGTCTCTATTGCTAAAACTTAAAACACTCTCTACTAACAACCCTGTCCTTTCTCTACTAGATGTATTTTTGTCAACTTTGTATCTACCTCATCTTATATAAAACAATGTATAGACACTATTTTAATTGCCTTTGTTGTTTTTGCACTGTGCCTTTTCTCTTGCACTTATCACTGTATTAGTTGTGCTTACACTGTGTATTTTTATCTATAATT
This sequence comes from Protopterus annectens, assembly GCF_019279795.1. Lineage (NCBI taxonomy): Eukaryota > Metazoa > Chordata > Ceratodontiformes > Protopteridae > Protopterus > Protopterus annectens. The sequence goes on along the minus strand of NC_056729.1, from coordinate 1,193,213,312 downwards.
TTTCTGCGACCTTATCAAATTTCTTTTTACAACCCTTGTTTTTTGCAGAGCCTTTCTCTCTGAACCTCCACTGAAAAAAGGATTTATCCCAGTTGGACTTCCCCAGTCAATAAAGATAAATAAAAAAATAAAATATGTACTCCCAAAGGGTCTATATTACCGAAAAGAAATCTCTTGGCCATCATCGTGAATTTGCCCTTTTCCCCACTATAGTGTGATCTCGGAATTGGTATATTTAGTTAGGGGGTATTTGGGGGGTGTGGAGGGTGTGAAGCCCCCCACTTTGAAAGGTTTGAAATTGTGTGTCATTTGTGGATGGCCAAGCAATTTTTTTTCCTCTAGGAAAAAACATTGCTGAAGTGGCCATTCGCAGAAATGGAAGTTCGATGTTTATCCATCAAACGAAAATGCGTTTGATGGGTAGGTTTTTTGATGAGGTAATATAGACCCACTCCCAAATACAGAGACATTCACAATCAGCTATATTACATTTCTGGGGATTTGTTTCTTCACTTCTGAAGCGTCATGTCAGAATTAATAATAAACAATACAGAGATACTGATGATGTGCTCTAGCCTTACTGAGATTTGTATCCAGACTGAAAACCTCTAGAAACACCACGTGCCACATGGCATACAACTTCTTATATTTAGCTCATTAACACTGAAGCTATATCTCTCATATATAACAGACTGAAATACAAAGTAATGTGTCATTTCTCATGAAAGTCACATCAAAGATTTTTTGCCAACTCTTTTCAGAACAGAAGAATAATTTGTTGTTGCCCTTGTAGGAATGCAGCTTGTATTCCATTTCTTCACTCACTAATGAGATCTGGATTTGCTGTATATCAGTCACTACAGCTGAGTCTTTACCTTGAGCCAGTTATTTGTGAATTGCAGGTTTATAGTTTGACTTTGAAGTCCATTGATAGTAAATTCTGGACAAACCAGTGTGCTAGATGTGTATGTGTACAGGTTAATGCAGCATTATACAGTTTCTAGGGTGAAATCATTTGGCCATAGGATTGTCACTGTATCCACTGTCACAGTCTTGGATTGTCATCTATGGAATGTGGCCCTGTTTTTGCTTGAATTTACTAGCAATGTGTACTGTTTAGCAGTGCATTAAAATAATAGATTAAAGTGGCTGTGAACATGTTCATCAACATAAATACATTTATTAATTTTCTGACTTCTGCTTCATTGTATTAATGGTGGTCATGCAGGACTATAGCCTGTTATGGTAAGTAAAGGAGTAAGGCACAGAAGCAGTGCTGGATTGGAAATGAGTCAGTTGCAGTATGCACAGACACCCAAAGGAAGTTTGAAAGATCGAGGGTTTCACCTAACAACATTTTTCATGTGCTAAAGGAACATATTTCAGAATATTTAATGTTAAGTGTAATAAGAACAGAATATATGTAAGAAACAGGCGAAGGGATACACATGGTAGCTTAAGATACTGGGTAAATGAAATAGGACCCCTGAAGCAAAACTCAATAGGTCAATACAAAGTAATGTCAAACATGAAAGTTCTGAGTAGCTCTGGATTATCTTAAAGAAGAAAAATTAGATACAGACTAACCCAGTTGCTTACAATTTCTTAATTCTTAGTCAGTGTATTCGTATTCAGTTTGTAATGGCACAATTCTACAGAAATATTCCACCAGTTTTCTACAGGAAATTCAGGTAATGGGTTAGATTTCCAATGCATTAATAATCTTTGAGAGGCCATCCTAAAAAAATCTAAATTATTGATCCTCTACAGCCTTTCCCAGAGCCAGGGTCTCTGCATATTGGAAAATCTAGATTGTATGCATGAGTAATTCTATAGCCAGCTATTACTGGGACTTCATCCCCCATCTCTTCACTAGATCTAAAGACTGCTAATAGTGAATTACATCTGATGGCCTTCCGTTACAATACCAGCATGCATCTGACTGGATTATTTTCATTTTAAACATTTTTGCTAAAGTATACTATAGTGAATTTTTCTGATTATTTTATATTTGGATACTACTATCTCCAAGTGAGATATAATCTTTTAGGAACCTTTGATACTAATGTGGCTAACTGATAATCAATTACCCTGTTTTTTAGATCCCAGGTTTTATTTTTGCTTTTTTTCCTGCCCATCCCACTACATTATTAACTCTTTCATTCTAATATCTTCCTAGGAAAACTCATACATCTTCAACAATTCTTCATTTTTTGACTGAAGGAACAGCACAACAATGAAACATACTCCAACTGTAAATTTATGAAGGTGGTTTTCACCAAATTTCAATCCCCGTTCTTATTTACCTCTCTTAAAAGTCCAATTAATCCTCTTAATATTTGCCTTGCTGTGCAGTCTGCTCACCTTGAGCACATAAAACTACACAAAGGGGATATTATCCTAAATGGGAAGCTCATCAAGGGAATACTCCTTTAATACTCTTTTAACTTAGTATGATGAGGAAGTACACCTTTCAATAATGTGATAATGGAAAAAGAGTTCATAATTATTTACGCTAGGGGTTTGCATATCACTTCTGTTAATAGGCTTCTTATTATAGACAGACAATCTTGATTATAATATTGAACATCTGCAATGTGCTTATACAATACTAGTCCTGCATAAAGCTCTATATTAGGTACTCCTAGTACATGAATACTGATAAGCTTAATTGCTCCAGCCCAAGGGTAATTAAAGATGCTTTCATCCAAATAAATGTTCCTACAGTACATTTTAAAGTCTGCATGCAATTCAGTGAATTAATTCCTATCAAATATAACATCTGATGCAAAATTATAGGTAGTTAGTATTTCCTCATAAAATCAGCACTGCCAAACACCAAAATAGACAATAAACAGGCATTTGTATTCATAAATGTGTTCACTGATTAGACAAACCTGTCAGTGTGCTCATTGTAAATTGAGCCTTTCTTAGAGCAAGAAGTTCCTACAGCTCACTTTCTCTACAATGCAAAGTAGAGATGTTTCTAAATCATACCCCTTTTCTGAACAAAATCCTTGTTGATCAATAGTAGGTCATCCATCTATGCGAAGGATGAGTACAGATTGCTCTCTACCTTTAATCCTATCTGTTTTATCAATAAGGCATCCAGTGTTGGGGAAATAGAAACAACCTTGTCTAGCCCCAATACCACAAACAACTGAAATCACTGCAAACTGTTCTTATTTATTGTTATTGTCGTTTTGGATGATTTCGCCTATCAGCATGACATTCAGATTGGAAAGGAAGAGAATACCCCAGTAAAAAATAGATATGAACACAAGTGGGACAAGCAGACTCCACACAAAAGTCATACCAGCAGGGAACTGAACTGGGGAACCAATGCTAGTGAGGCAGCTACATTAACTGATGCACTTTTGTACCACCAAGTATAAAATGAAACGTGTGATATTACTTAGCAGAAGATATTCTCAGATGAAAAGTAAAGGGTGAATAAAATATAATGCTAACCAAAATCTTAATATATTTCCAACTCTGATTTAACTCTGGAGGCTGTACTTTCAGCATGGGCATTTATATTTTATTCCATTAGTTATTCCAAGGTATGTAAGGTACCATAATTGCAAAACTAACAAGAGAAGTGTTTTTAGGGAGAGGTTCGATGTACGTCCAAGTTCATGTAACTTTTTATGTTGTCCATACAGATAAAAAAATGGGAACAGCAAGGTGGAAATCTACAGATTTTGTAGAAGTCATACTCGCATATCTATTGAACTTTCCCCAAATTCCATCTGCTTTTATAAGTTGAGATGTGAATTTGGCTAACACTGCTGGACTGAGATAATCTCACTTATTAAGATACAGATGACATCACTGTGTTGGACTTTATGAATAATGTGAACATAATTAGGAGCAAACACGTTTTTTCTAAGATGGAAGGGAAGATTCTAATACAAAGTAAATATGTATTTAACCAGTCAGCTGTATTAAGGGATGTTTTGTCTGTCCTTACTGGGGTGCCTTGCTTCAATAAAGAATTAATGGTTAAAAAATGTCCCATTCAAAATATGGAATTGCTACCCAGTGGGAACTGTTTATTGAAAATACTGCCTAATTCTAAGTATTATAAACAATTTTTAAGGAAAGTGAGAATTAGAATTCTGGAATGTATTAGAAAAGTCAGAGTCCAGTCCTATAGCCCAGCATCTTTTGCAGTTTCATTATTTAGATTCTATGGGACTAAATTTTTTTATTATTTATTTTAACTATACAAGCTTCCAGATGTAAAATTAGACCTGTATACCACACAGTATAGTTTACAAGATGAAGCACAATTTATTTTTTTTTCGTTAGCTACATTGTATCTTAATGGGGTTAAACAATTAAGTAAATGTAGACTATTTATTATAGACAATAAGATTTTTAATATTATTTTTGCTAATATGAATATCTTAAAAAGTAGGAGTGGTTATATTACTCATTGAATGTTACATTTTGATTAGTTGATTACTGTTGCAGTACACTTTAAATAGAATGTTTTTTATATTCATTTAAGGAACCCCGAAGGCTTTTAGCCAAAGTTATTTTCTTTTTTTGTTATAATAACAGTTACGTTTTATGTGAGTGCATTGGACATCTACTGCGTTTCTTCTATTGATATTAGTACATTGAAGTGTTGATGGTAAGAGTTGTCTTCAAATGAAAGCACAGATTTCTACCAACTGATCCCTGTTTACTGTATCAGTATTTAGTTTCAGGGAAAGGCTTGTTAACCAAACCATTGTTAATGTTTTGGAAATCTCCTTGAAACCCTTGTTAACAGAAGTAGGTTTGACAATTATAGGCACTACAGTAAACTCTCAGTTAACTGGCACCCATGGGATTGGTAGATGCCGGATAGCTGTAGTTTTTGGTTGCTTGAGAGTTACTATTAAAAACAGGCCTGACTAATACTGTACCCTATACTATTTATTTGGTTTGACTTATTCTCATGTTGAGGAGATTGGAAATTTATTCCTATCTTCCTTTTTAAAACTCTAAAACTCTAAAAACGTAAGGTGTGTGTGTGTGTGTGTGTGTGTGTGTGTGTGTGTGTGTGTGTGTGTGTGTGTGTGTGTGTGTGTGTGTGTGTGTGTGGAGTGTGGGTGGGGGGGAGGACAGAAAGTGCAACACATACAAATGGTACTGTATTTCTTTGAATTTTTTGCCGGTTGCTTCAGAGTGCTGGTTGCTTGAGTTCCGGTTAACTGAGAGTTTACTCTACACATTTTATACACCTAATAACTGATACTGAAGTACAACAAGCATGGTAATTATGCACACTAAATATCAATTCATTGTACATCAGTATCCACATGAAGGGAGACTGGCAGCTTTGAAATATTGGTTGGAGTATTCAAGTTTGCATTCTTTTGAATTCAGTACCTTCTTGTTACAGCTCATTGAGTTAGTTTTGACTAAAGATGTGTTTTGCTACAAAAAATAATGCTATTTGCAGGGGAGTGCAATGGGGCAGCATTTACAACTACATACGCAAATGTTTTTATGGATTTCTTTGAGCAGAAGTATTTATATCTAGCATATATGTTTGTCTATTATTAACATGTGGTATAGTTACCTTGATGAATGTTGGTTAATTTGAAACAGGAGTTCTTATGATTTTGATTCATTTATGAAATGTTTAAAGAATAACATTTTATATCAAATTCTCATTATGTGATGAATTGTTTACTACTGATTTGCAGGTTAGTATATTTCTGCATGGAACTTTAAGTACTTGTATTTACAGAAACCCATTCTCTAAAAACACTTAACACCTGATAGCTGCTACCCCCAGCATATTATTAAGATCATTCAAAAATACAGTGTATATGAGCAAACTGTATTTGTGACAATGTTAATGAATGAATGAAAGTAAAGATGGATTTAAAACATTGTTTTTTACATACAGGCTATGACAAAAGATTGCTCTCATAAACAATTGATGAGATTTCCAACACTGACAGAAACAATCTTTGTATACATAGACAAGATAGACATCCAAGAGATGAAAATATATGATTAACTTTAATTTATGGAAGCAGTTATGAAAGTTATTAATAAACAACGGGATATTTTGAAAACAAATCCACAACTGGCATCTAAAATAAGTGTGATTTTATTTAAAGAAAATGTAAAAGTCATCAGCACTTTAACCATTTTAAAGTGGCATGTAGTCCAAAGACACTTAGTTTTAATATAGACAGCTTGAATGGTTCAAAACCATACATTAATTGCAGCTACTGTGATCATATAGTATATGTGATCCTCTAGCCAACTAAAAAATCCAGGAGGACTTTTTATAAGGTAACTTATTACATTACTTGTAATGCACAATGAATGTTGCGCATCTTGCACAATGTACATGTGGAAGTTTCTATATGGGGCAAACTATATGTAAATTTAAGGACAGACTATCAGAACATTTTAGTGGCATAAGATTTCAGAAGCTTTGTAGCATATTGTATAAACATACATTAATGCATAACACAGCTAAGTTTGCTTTTATAGGTATACATAAAGTGATCAGATGCTGATATATATCAGATGATTTCTTAAACAATTTATTAAACAAAAAAGAAAAAAGGTGGATTATTTTACCTTGGGTTCTTTTCACTCTTGGTTTAAATTATCACTCATGAGAATGAATGTTACTATTCTGTAATCTCTGCGTTTATGTGTTTATTTGGTTGTTATATTAATGACATATGAATATTTAATTTTAGTAAGGATGGCTGAGCTGTGTTCTGAGATGAAGTAAAGTTAAAGCAAGTGGAATATTAATTTATTTAAATAAGTGGTTTACTTTAAATCTGTTCTTCATGTTCA